>NW_006408971.1:1074293-1075922 GCF_000296735.1 Chrysochloris asiatica
CACACCAGGACTCCTATGGGTGGACTCAAACCCACAGCCTTTTGGTTAGTAGCTAAGCGCACACAGGGACTCTGAGAAGAGCACCAACAGTACTTACTGGGGAAGGGACATGGCAACTGCAGTACCAGCGAGTGTGACCTCATGTTGATTTGGCCCAGAAAATCGAGCATTTCCTGTAACCTAAGTCTTCCAGGATGGGAACTGAGTCATGCCATCGCCCCGGGCAAAGGGGCCAACTCATCAGACTTCCTTGCCCTGCCTCGACTTTACTGTCACCGTGGGGAAGAGGAAAAGATTAGGGAGGCTGTCACCTCCCACCCTAACTAAATAAGAAGCAGGATCAGAAAAGTCAGGAGAGACTCTGGGGGCTGAAGAGCCAGCCTAGGCCCCGGAGAGAACATCTCCTCTTGGGTAGGAGCGGCCTCGGCACAGAGTCACAAGGTCTCACCATCAGACCTGGAACCAAGGTTTCCTCTCCTTCCAGCTCAGTGATGGGGATACCCACAGCTTCAGAGCATTCTCCCTTGACCTTCTGATGCGCTCCACTCTCCTGTTCTGTTTGCCATCTTGACTCTTGTCTGAGTTGATTAGTTCTAACGTAATAAAAGTACCTCAAGTGAATGTCTTTAAAGAACAGGTGTGACCTCACAGACTTGGAGGCTAGGCGTCTAAACGCAGTAGGGTGTCTGCAGGACAGCCACTGTCCATTCTGGAAGAACATCCTTTTTCCTCAGTTTGTGGTCAGATTTTCAAGTGGACTCTTCTCCCTGTATGTGTCTGTATGTCTAGTCAGCTCATTTGATAAGACACTAGGCAGACGAGACTAGGTTTGGGACAACCCCCATCCTTATGCTGTAGGATCAGTACTGACTGCTAACGTGAAGGTTAGCAGTTCAAACACACCAGCTGCTCCTTGGAAACCCTATGCAGGATTGTCATGAGTCAGAACCCACTCAATGGCACTTCACAACAACATAGCACACAAGTGTGACCTCAGTAATGCAACATAAGGAAGACCTTATTTCCAAAGAGGGTCCCGTTCACAGGTACAGAAGTGAAGATGTCCACAATTCCTTTAGAGGACATCATTCAATACCTAACAGAACAGAGGTGCTCCAAAAGCATAACTGTTGTTGCTGTGTGACGTCGAGTCAGTTCCAACTCAAAGCCATCCTGTATAGGATTTCCAAAGGGCAGCTGGTGAGCTTCTGTGGCTGACCTTGTGGTTCCACAGTGCCACACCGGGACACCCAGCAGTGTGGCTCTGAAACACCATGCAAATACGACTCGAATCCAGAAGGCTCTGTTCTCTGGTTCTACATAAACAGCACTGTCCACCCCAGTACTGTAGGTGTTCAGGTCCCATGGCCCCATGCTTCTGCTCCCCAGGTAAGCTTGCATTCATCCTCCATCAGGTGAGATCCATCGAACACACTTTAACAGGAACCTTGATTATGAGAATTTTGCAAAATTCTGCACACTTTACCACTTTCTCTTATTTATTCTCCCCATAGTCATTGGTGGTTACTTTCAAAGTTAAAAGGGACCTTCACTGGTGGGTGAATTCTCATCTTCCATGTGGGAGACTTGGGTTCAATCTCCAGCCAATGCATTTCATGCATACTCACC
>NW_006408971.1:1076970-1082020 GCF_000296735.1 Chrysochloris asiatica
ATGGACTCAAGCGCGACAACAGTGGCAAGGTTGGCCCAGGATCGGGCAGTGTTTCATTCTGTTGTGCATAAGGTCGCTACGGGTCGGTACCGACTCGATGGCACCTAAAAACAACCACAACAGGAAAAAATGCCCAGGAGAACACTGGGATCAGTAGTCCCAGTGGAGGAGAGGAGAAAGAGCCCCACTAGAACGCTGGGATCAGTAGTTCCAGCAGAGGAAAGGAGCGTGATATTCAGAAGCAGAGGACACAAACAGCACACACAGAACTACAAATGACAGGTGAGTGCCAAAACAGAAACCATCCAAACCAGTGCGGAAGTAGACAGGTGTGAGCCCTCTCTATAAGGGAAGCTTGATAATCTTCACAGATAATATAATATCCTTGATAATATTCAGAGTCTTCAGCAGACTGAAGTTAACATGAGACCTCTCGTGTGCCATGCAGAGCCCTGGACCAAGAATTAAAGTCATGGCTTCCAGCCAACAAGCAGGATGCTTCCATCCCCCACTTATCTCCTGCGCTGCCTCCTGTTCATCCTGGAACCTCAGAATGTAGACTTATTTGGAACTATGGTCTTTGCAGGTACAATTAGTTAACACGAGGTTGCATTGGAGCAGAGTGTGTTCTAATTGACTATGTCTGGTGTCCTTATAAGAAGAGAGGAGACAAAGAGACACACACAGAGGGAAGACAGCCATGTGGCCATGTGAAGACAAAGGCAGAGATTGGTATGAAGCCTCCATAAGCCAGGGAACACATAGAAGAGACAAGCAAGGACCCTGAGCTAAGACTTTAAAAGGAGAATTGTCTAGCAGCCACCATTGTCGGACTTCTGGACTAAAGAACTTTAATGAAATAAACTTTTCTTTTTTGAAGCCATCCAGTTTGTGAGTTTGCAGCTCCAGGAGACTAAAACAAATCCTATTGTTGTTGTTGTTAAGTGCCGTCAAGTTGGTTCCGACCCATAGTGACCCTGTACAGGGTTTCTGAGGGTGTAAATCTTTACAGGAGTAGAAAGCCTTATCTTTCTCCCGCGAAGCAGCTTGTAGTTTCGAACCGCTGACCTTAAGGTTCGCAGCCCGACTCGTAACCACTACTCTACCAGAGCTCCTTTAAAACAACTCCTATAGGGTTTTGTAAAAGTTCAGGTTTTGTGTAAAAGTTCAACTTGAGTGGGCCAGAATTCTCAGAGGTATAGCAGTTAAGACGTAGTAATTCCCCATATGAGATCTAACTTAATGTGATCACCTTCCCCCAGGATGTGATCTGGTATGATCATGGCTGACCTGATGTAATGATCCTGTGTTGTAAATCCCCACTCCTACGGCATTAATGAGGTTGGATGCAATCATCAGAATTAGGTTGTATGTTAAGTCAATCTCTCTTGAGATATAAATGACACTGAACAAGCAAACAGAGCTCAGAGGGACTTCCTACCACCAAGAAAGATGAGCAAGAGTGCAGTGCGTCCTTTGAACCTGGCATCCCTGTAACTGTGAAGCTCCTACATCCGGAGGAAGATGGATGCCAAGACACATGGTGATCTCCAAAGAATGTTGGACCTACAGACGAGGAAAGGAGACAATCTCTCTCTCTAGAGCCAATAAGGAGAGAAAACCTTCCCCTAGAGCTGACTCTCTGAATTTGAAGTTCTAGTCTCCTAAACTGTGAGAAAATAAATGTATGTTTGTAAACAGCATTCACTTGTGGTATTTTTGTTATAACAGCACTAGCGAACTAAGACAGACTTCCATTAGTACTTCTAAAGAAGAAGAAATGGAACTAGCTGATCTCTTAGGTAGTTTTTTTGTTTGTTTTTTTGTTTGTTCGTTTTTTATGGTGAATTGGGTGATAGTTTACATGGGAGAATGTCAGTTTTATACCATCATTTCATTGCAATATTGCAATGATTACAATCTCCTCCATGCATCATCATTCAATAGTATTTACTTCTATTCCCTCTGGTTTTTTTGTGTGTTTATTTTTTTTGGGGGGGTGGGGGTGGGAGGCAGGTGTGTATACAATAACACTCAGGAATATATAATCATTTAAACAACCAAAAGGCACATTCTGCAAGCCTGCCTCCTGACTACCAGCACATACCCTTTCTCTTTCCATGAGTCTAGAGTCCTCAGCTGCTCACTCTCTTCATGTCCCCATCTCTGCCTCCATCTCTGGTGTCGCTGCTTCTCTGGATAGAGTCCCACATTCTGCTTGTGCTCTTCTCTATTGATGGTCCTAAAGTCCTCTGTTTCTGGACTATAAGATTAACTACTCCCCCGTTTTTGTTAAAAAAAAAAAACTTCTATTAGGTGGCTTTTGAATATTGTAATTCTATGAGTATGATTCATAATGATGAGTCATAATGATTCATCAAGAAAAAGATGAAATTGCTTTTTGTATTTCAGTTGAGAAAACAGGCAAGCATGTGCTCTGTTAAAAATGTTTCCATCTAAGTTATTAGAATTTGAGAAACACTCTACTGTTGAGAGTTACAAGGTTCAGACATCAGGAAAAACAGCTTTAGTGGAATGAAGCTAGATGAGGATTAGCATATAGCTACATCTTCAGGATCTTCTTGTACAGTGAAGTTGTTCATTGTGAAGATCAGAAAGTTCCATAGCCTGAAATGGCATATTGTATTAGTGTGTACAGTGGCGTTTAAAGTTGATATACCATAGCTGGCTTCAGTTTTATTTTAGGGTTAGAATTACTCAATAAAAGGTAATGTCAGGTATTTATGATGTGGTTAGTGTTTTCCTTTCTAAGACCCCAATGGTTCAACAAATAATCTGATTTGTTAAGTTGTAATGACTTTACTCTGACTACCAAATTTAGAGAAAGGAATATGGAGATTGTAGCTACAAAAACAGCCCATAGGGGCCACATTTGACAGCCTCTGACTTTACAAAGGGTAAGGAGAATCAAACTCCACATCAGCCTGTCACTCCCGAAGCTTGGGTCTGATGTCCTAGAGCGATTGAGTCCAGTTAACAAACACCTCAGATAAACAAAGAGAAAAGTTTGTTCTTAGGAAGCTGACTCCTGGGACAACCGCTACAAAAAGGAATGGTGTCCAGTGACTATTGCTTACAAGCAATATTTATACCTGTTTTGTTGTTGTTGTTTTAAGCTTTTATTGTGAATTGGTTGATAGTTTACATGGGAGGACATCGGTTTTACACTCAACCTATTGTAGTTTGTTTCATTGCAATGATTACAATCCCCTCCATGCATCATCGGTTCACAGTATTTGCTTTTATTCCCTCTTGTTTTTTAATGCACACAAAAACACGCAGGAATATATAATCATTTAAGCAATCAAAGAGCACAATCTGCAAGTCCACCAAGTGGCCGCCAGCACATAACCTTTTCTTTCTTGAGCCTACAGTCCTCAGTTGCTCCCTCTCTTCATGTCCTCATCTCTACCTCCAACTCTGGTGTCACTGCTTCTGTCGTGCTCGTCTCCCCTGATGGTCCTAGGGTCCTCTGTTCCTGGAATGTAAGATTAACTACTCCTCCCTTTATGTTACAAAGCTTCTACCTTTACAGTTGTGACCATCGCGTTTAGTCATGATAACAATTACTCATTATTGAATCATAAGAGTCTCCTTTCACCAGAAGCATCTAGACAAGATTATAACTATTCACTTATACCTGTTTTTAACAATACTCATCAGCATACAGGTGGGCTGAAAGTGACTCAGGGGCTATGGTTTGAAGAGTGTCTGAAACAAGAAGGGGGAGCAGGACAGGGTCTTCCCTTACCCTTTCACTGATTTTATGGACTTTGTGCCTGGTAGCAGTTTGGAATTTCACAGGGCCTCTTTTCAAGGAGAAATACCAAGGGGCCTCTCTTGCAGGAGCAAGCTTGTTTATGTGGACCTCTTTCTTCTTCTTTATGGGTAATTTTTTTATATGGTTTGACTCAAGCCATCCTTCCATATGGCTTACTTGCAGCATTTCTCCTTACCCTCAACAGGATTTAGGACTTCCCTGAGTTTTCTCTTAAGGGAGCACAAAAGTTTATGTTCATCTTTACTCATTCAACAAGCATTTGTGAGAGACCTCGTACATTTAGACAGATTCATAGCATGTTGGACTCATGGTGTGGCGCTGTAGGATCAGCACTATACCGAGAAACACAAGGCCAGCTGTTCAAACACACCAGCTGCTCCTTGGAAACACTGTATAGGGTTGCTTTGAGTCAGAACTGCCTCAGTGGCACTTAACAACAACAACAAAAAAAGTTGGAGTTCAGTTTTGAAGGTAATCTGGCCCAGCATCTTCACTTAGTTAGGAGAACACTGAGCTTTTCTAAAGAGAAGTGACTTGCCCAGTGTTGTTAAGTGACATCAAGTCAGTTCCAACTCATAGCGACCCTGGAGAGGGTTTCACAGGCTTTATAACTTCGAGGGAGCAGAAAGACTCATCTTTGGCCCATTGTCCAGTGTTGTTACTGTTCGATGCCATCGACCGGTTCTGACTCATAGCGACCCTGTATAAGGTTTCTGAGGAGGGCTGGTGAGCTTGAACCACCAACCTTGCAGTCCAACACATTAACCCACAGCACTACCCCTGGATTGAAAATGCCATTTCCCTCCTTTCCTTCACCCTTCCTTCCTCCTTCCATCCTGGAAGTTAAGACATGCCACAGAATGGCACCGGAATGGCAGTGTTTTGTTCTGGGGTGCATGCGGTTGCCTTGGGTTGGGGCTCAAGTCGATGCCCTGTAACAAGACTGCAGTAGAGTGTCAGAGAGAAATCTTTCCTGACACATCTGTCCCTGGGCTTGGGCCAAGCCCTGACCACAGTGTTCTGTTGTTGTTCTTAAGTGCCATCAAGCTGGTTCGGACTCATAGTAACCACGGATAGGGTTTCCCAGGAGTGGCTGGTGAATTTAAACTGCCAAACTTGAGGTTCAAATCAACCTTGCGGTCCAGTGCTTTATCCCACAGCACCACACCAGGACTCCTACAAGTGTTCTGGGGTAGTGGAGAGACCCCAAATTCAAACATATACTATGTTGTTGTAAAGTACCCTTGA
>NW_006408971.1:1082390-1084365 GCF_000296735.1 Chrysochloris asiatica
GGGAAAGCTGCAGATTAGAAGAGTTTACAGGAATGGACTTGGGATTTTGACCACCTGGCTGTGTGGTGGTCAGGAAGGGCTCATTATCATCAGTTCTGAGTCATAGCTACTAGTACCTCAACTTTTAGAGGATAAACCATTAAGGCCATGCCCCAGCAAGTTCCCTGAGGACAGTTTTGCCTCTCCCAAGGCTGTCCCGGGGATTGGAATCTCCTTTCAAACACACTCTACCTGAAGACAAGGTTGCCACAACTCAAGTGGAGTCTGAATTTATGTGAAGACCTCAGTTTCCACAAACCAAGGGCTTTAGAATGTAACCTCTAACACATGGGGAAGTGGAACCTTCAAAGTATAAAGGAACGGAATGAGGGCCCCCTCCAAAGCTCCCCTTATGACGTCTCTGTTACCCACTGGAAGGAAAGCCAATTTTACTTGGAGTGGAGACGAGTGTGGTAAAGCAAACAAGGCTTAATGTATATCAGATACAGAATCAGTTCTGACTCACAGTGACCCTTCAGACCCATAGTGACTCTGTACAGGGTCTCCTAAGAGTGGCTGGTGGGTTTGAACCACCGACCTTGTGGCTCAAACTGACCTTGTGGTCCAGTTCATTATCCTGAAGCACCGCACAAGGGTTCCATGTCAGATATTGTTGTTGTTGTTATGTGCTGTGGAGTCGGTTCCGACTCATAGCGACCCTGTACAGGGTTTCCGAGGCTGTAATCTTTACAAGAGCAGAAAGCCTCATCTTTCTCCCACAAAACTGCTGGTAGTTTCGAACTGCTGACCTTACGGTTCACAGCCCAATTTGTAACCACTACGCTACCAGAGTTCCTTGTCAGATATACAGGAGGCCAAAGACGACCTTTCTGAGAAGAATGGGGAAAGGGGATTTATAGGGATTTAAGGTATGGGGTGGGGGTCCCAGAATTTCCAGGAATTTCATTATTGTTCTGTTTATCTCAAGTTATGCTGATTCCTCGGAGGAACATCAGGAGCTTCTTCACTCACTTAACAGCCCTCCGGAGTCCTGGTGTGGCACTGTAGGATAAGCACTGAACTGCTAACCACAAGGTTGGTGGGTCAAGCCCACCAGCTGCTCCTTGGGAACCCTGACAGGGTGGCTGTGAGTCAGGACTGGCTCTGTGGCACTTCACAACAACAGCATTAACAGGCCTCAGAGTGTGTGTTAGCTAACAATTCACTAAAGAAAAATTGAGACCAAGTTTAGCTCTAAAGCTCGCTTTGCTGACAACAATGGAGTTACTTCATCCAGATACGGCTTCACTTAGAGTAGTTACACTGGTGTATAGGCCCAAGCAGAAGGGTGTCTGGTGTTCTATTACTGTAACCAGGGAGTGCTCTGCTCTGAACTCAGCTGGGGTTTTGTTAGAGTACCTTAGCATGGTCCATGAGGACACACTTTCCATAAAGCTAAAACACACTCTGAGGTGTGGCTTACCCACGACAGAACAAGTAGCAGTATGAAGACTCAAGTCGAAAGAAGCCAGAAAAACTCTAGTTCTGGATGCTTGTGTTGTGGTTGTTAGTTGTCATCGAGTCGGTACCGACTCATAACAACCTTATGCACAACAGCACTGCCTGGTCCTGGGCCAATCTCACTACTGTTGCCACGCTTGTGTCCATTGATGCTGCCACTTTGTCAATCCCTCTCACTCACTGGTGGTCTTCCTCTTTTTCTCTGACCCTTCACCTTACCAAACATGATATCCTTCTCCAGTGACTGGTCCCCCCTGACAATATGTCCGAAGTACGAGAGATGACGTTTGGCCATCCTGACCTCCAAGGAGCACTCTGCCTGACATTCTTCTAACACAGATCTGTTGGTTCTTTTGGCAGCCCATGGCACTTTCGATATTCTCCTCCAACAACATAACTCAAAAGCATCAATACTGCTATGGTCTTCCTTATTCACTGTCCAGCTTTTGCATACATATGAGGTTACTGAAAATAC
>NW_006408971.1:1088469-1089616 GCF_000296735.1 Chrysochloris asiatica
TCTTCATCTGGAAGCTCATCTGAAACCTGTCCACCATGGGTGACCCTGCTGGCATTTAAAATACTGGTGGCAGAGCTTTCAGAATCACAGCAACTCACAAGCCACCACGTGACAGACAACTGGTGGATGTTTACAAAAGCACTATTCAAGCTCCTGACTGTCTGTTGCCAAATGGTTTTAAAATGTTAAAGATTATTTCCTATTTTACTTAGAATCTGTTACTGTTGAGTTGATTTCAACTCATAGCAACCCCGTGGCATGTCGGTCTCCAGAACAGATACAAGGTAAATGCCAAGAAATGAAAATGAAAATGAGCCCTCTGGAAATTCTAGGGGGTTGGATGTGTACCCTGAATTCTGATCTGGATAGACTCTGACATTTATTCCTGTGGACCATGATTTTCCTTTTGGAAAATTGAATTGAGAGCAGATGTTTTTCATGACCCCTGCATGGTTGTATGTGGGAAACTTCTTTATAAGCGTGCTCGATTACCATCCTTTTCAAAGAATGTTTCTCTGATCACCAGTAGCAGCAGCAACAGCATCACCCAGGAACTTATGTAGACAACACCGTCCTGATGTGGGACTGTACGATAAACACTGGACTGCTAACCACAAGGTCAGCTGTTCAAACCCACCAGCTGCTCCTTAGAAACCCTATACAAGATCGCTATGAGTCAGAACAGACTCGAGGGCCCTTAACAACAGCAACAACCTCAGAAGACTGTATCAGAAATTCTGTGGTGAATCCAGCAATCTGTTTTGTTATAAGCCCAACAGGTGACTCTGATGCTGTTTAAATTTCGAGGACCACATCTCTAATAAAAATGGAAAGTGTGAGTTGGCAGGATGTGTGGAATGCGATCTCACCAATTCAGCACTGGAAAGATGGCAAAAAGCGAATTGCAATTATTCAAAAATCACTAAACATTAGAAAGAATAAACACATTAAATTCAGTCCCAGACTGTACCCAAGTAACAAAATTTCCACAAACAATTCATTTTCCATTTATTTTAACACAATTAAATGATTTGCGGTTTTCTTTCTTTTCTTGAAGCATCAGAGGTATTCCTCAAATGCACAACTGGGAAAAAGAAAAGCTTTCATAAATAAAGAGGGAGCTTCCAAAAGTTCATAGAAATTTTTA
>NW_006408971.1:1090446-1096107 GCF_000296735.1 Chrysochloris asiatica
AGGTTGGTTGATGATGCATGGAGGGGATTGTAACCATGGCAATGAAACGATATGCGATAGGATGAATGTAAAACTAATGTTCTCCCATGTAAACTATCAAATAATTCACAATAAAACATAAAATTAAAAAAACACCCTATATAGGGTTGCTATGAGTTGAAACCAACTGTACTTAACAACAATAACAAGGTAATACTTATAGAGGGCTCTGCAAATTATTTTTAAAGCCATGTTATCACATTTTTCAGGAGAGATCCTTTGTAAATGCTGAATGAACTTACATTCATGCGTATGGGTTATATACTTAGCCAAAGCATTGTGCGAACGCACATTGTTCTTATAAACATACAAACAAAAAGATAGACCACTCTTAACAATTTGCAGTCACATGCTGAGGTGTACTCTAGTTCACAATGCACAAGCCTGACTATGGTTTCCAGTCACAATGGGATTTGGAGAGGAAGAAAAGATGAACTCTGTTCGATTGAATGTCAAACAGAATGCTCTTTGGAATTGTACCTGAGTACAACCCAGGGCTGCAACTCCAAAGCGCATTCTGCTTGACGTTTAGTAGGGCAGAGCTCATCTTTGCTTCCTGTCCAAATCCTAGCATGATGGAACTCTTAGTCAACTTGTCCAGTGAGAGCTTGTCACATCTAGGGTGATATCACCAATCTGGAAATACCGTCACCTTGTCCATTTCCTACCTTTTTTAATATTTTAATGTAATAGAAATGCAAGCTGCTTCTTTAATACTTCTTTTTTGGTTAATTTTACTGTGAATTGAGTGAAGATTTACAGAGCAGATCATCAGTTTTGCATTCATCAAATCGTACTTTGTTTCATCTCAATGATTCCAGTTCCCACCATGGAACAACAGTAATCCCATTTCCTCCCTGTAGTTCTACTCCAACCCCTTTGCCAGCCCACAAGTACTTTGTCCTTAGATGAATCTTGCCCTTTTGATCTTGAATTGTTGACCACCACGCTACTAGTGTTGTGGTTTCCCCTCCCCACCCTATACCTATCAACTTTGTGTCTGAAAATTGGGCCACAAGGGTGAGTTCTGTTCCAGACCTGAAGAGTGGGTAAGGGCTGTAGTCCCAGGTTCCTCCAGTCTCTTTCTTACTAGTAAGCCCAATCTTTTTTGTAATTTTGAGTTTAGCTACACATTTTCTCCCATTTTATCCAACACCTTCTAAAGTGATCCCTTTCAGAGCAGTTATTGGTGGTAGCCGGGCACCATCTAGTTCTTTTGATCTCATGGTCATGGAGATGGACATTTATGAGTTCCATTACTCCTTTGAACTAATTCATTCATTTTTCATCCCTCTTCTTTTCTTCACACATGGAGAAATCAATACTTGCACCTTAGATGGCTGTTCCAGAGCCTTTTTTTATCCCAGTCACAACTCACTAACTTAAGATGTAGAACACTGCTTTTGGGGACTATGCTATGCCAGTTGACCGTGGTGTCCCTTGAGACTATGGTTCTGAGCCCCCAGACCCAGCAATTCATTGCCTTAGGTGTTCAAGAGCAATGATGTCAGTTGAGAACTAAGGTGTTTTTGACCTAAGCCATAACATTTCAATAGTCTCACATACGCATATGAAAGTTGGACAGTGAATAAGGAAGACTATAGAAGAATTGATACATTTGAGTTATGATGTTGGAGAAGAATATTAAAGATACCATGGACTGCCAGAAGAATGAACAATTCTGTGTTGGAAGAAAGACACTCAGGATGATTCTTAAAAGCCAGGATGGCCAGATTTCATCTCTGAAACTTCAGTCACTGGAGAATGACATCATGCTTGGTAAAGTGGAGGGTCAGCAAATAAGAGTAAGCCCCGTCAATGAGGTGGATTGTCACAGTGGCAAAGCAATGAGTCAAGCTTAACAACAATTGTGAGAGTGGGGCAGAATGGATTAGTGTTTCATTCTGCTGTTTATAGGGTCGCTATGATTCACAATCGACTCAATGGCACCTAATACTGACTAATAATAGCAAACATTTCCCCATGTGTTTGTTGACTGCCTAGATGACTTCGTTGTTTGGTAAAGTGTCTGTTCATGTCTTGTGCCCCATTCTTAAATTGGATTATTTGTCGTTTTCTTGTCAAGGTGTTGAAGTTTCCTATAAAGTTTAGAGACTAATCCTTTGTGTGATATGTCATTCCCCAATTTTCTTTCCTGTTCTGTGGGTTCTCTTTCTAATCTTTTGGAGTAATCTTTTGATACATATAAGGTTTTTTTTGTTTGTTTGTTTTTTAGGAGGCCCCAGTAATGTATTTGTTTTCTGCTGCATATGTGTTGTCAGTAATGTATGGTAGTATATGTATGTCATGTATCAGAACCCCTACATCTGTCTCTGTTTTTCACTGATAATCTTTATGGTTCCAGGTTTTACATTTAGGTCTTTAGTGCCTATTGAATTTGATTTTGTATATGGTCTAAGATATGAGTCTTATTTAATTTTTCTGCAAATGGATTTCCAGTTTTGTTTTGTTTTTTTAGGTGTTGTTTTATTAATTTATTTATTTTTCTTTAAGTTTTTACTGTGGATTGAGTGGAAGCTTACAGGGTAGATCACCAGTTTTATATTCAACAAATCATACAACTTGTTTTATTACAATGATTACAATCCCCTCCATGTACTATCAGTTAACAGTATTTCTCTCTATTCACTTTAGCTTTTTTAAAAAACACTCAGGCATATATAATAATTTACACCACCAAAGGGCACATTCTGCAAGTCTGCCTCCTGGCCACTATTTCTTAGTCCCTCTTTTCCCATGAATATAGAGTTCTCAGCTGCTCCCCCTCTCCATGTCCCCATCTCTGCCTCCATCTCTGGTGTTGCTGCTTCTCTGGATAAGGTCCTGCATTCCACTTGTGCTCTTCTCCTTTGATGGTCCTAGGATCCTTTGTTCCTGGACTGTAAGATTAACCACTCCCCTGTTTTTGTTACAAAACTTCTACCTTTACAATTGTGATCATCATAATTAGTCATGATAACAAGTACTCGTTATTGAATCATAGGAATCTTATCCCCATCTCTTTTAACCAGACCTATCTGGACAAGATGACAACTATTCAGTGGGGACTCTTTCTTCCCCCCCACACTCTTAAATTAAACTCCCTCTTGAAAACTTGTAAGCCAGTCACTTCGTGCCTTTATCACCCCCTCATTTTAGGTAGCAAATGTTTAAGTTGCCAGTCCCTATCTACCCTGTGTAAGGAGCTCTGGTAGTGTAGTGGTTGCAAGTCGGGCTGCCAACTGCAAGGTCAGCAGTTCGAAACTAGCAGTGATTCCATGGGAGAAAGATGAGTCATTCTGCTCCCATAAAGATTTACAGCTTCGGAAACTCTGTGCAGGGTCACTATGAATCAGAACTGACTCCACAGTACTTAACAACAACAACAACAATCTACCCTGTGTACAGAGGGAACAGCATTGAAACTTGATGTGAAGACTCCTTCCCTCTCTGTTGGTATTTAGAATTACTACCTCCATAAGTATAGGTCAGGTTCATCAAATTGTAGCAATTTACCCTTGTTTCCTTTATAAAAAAATTATTTGTTTGTTTTTTATCTTCTTCTAGTCGAGTTCTGATTATCAAGCCATCGAGACTAGGTAGGTTAAATGGGTACTTTCTGCAAGTTTGGGTGTTCTTGTGCATCTCCCCTCACTTCATATCAGCTGGATTCTTCATTCTCAGCTCTAGCCCTCTGTGGCTATGTCCTTGTCCACAGGCTCAGGTGTCCACAGGTCTCACCACACTTTGGACCAACCAACCATTCCTTTTCTCTCTCTCATCTACAAGTCAATGGGAGTCAATGGACTGGGGTTGAACTCAGCCCATTTCTTCATTGTTGCCTTTCCCCCCTCTTCCACTCACCTGTAGACCAACGTGGTTGCCAGCATGCTTACATGCCTGCTCATGTGTTCCCTTTGAGTTTCAGTCTTGGAGGGGGGTTTGTCCAGAAGGCACTTGATTGTTAGCCTTGATGGCTTCCTGGCTAACAGTTTGCTTATTCTTGTAGTAGCCAGTTATCCTGACATTTTTGTTTTGGGTTTTTCCTGATGGTCTTTCTTTGAAGATGTATCTTCTGTTGCTCTAGACATTCCAGACTGCTCTGCTTGTCCTTTCTGGTGGGAATGTCCCACCTCAGAAGGTTCTGGATGGGACTCATGATCTCACCTAAGGTCCTATATACTCTGCAAAGGCTCCACAAGAGGCCTATTTCACTGGGCAATAGGTACCAAAAGAACCCCTTTTAGATATTCCAATCAGTTATAGACTGAAGAAGGGCTTATAAGCTTTCTGTAATCATGTTTCCCAACATTCCTTTCTATCCCACTCAAGTGTCTGTTTTACAATAGTTGGAAAGGGAAACCAATATTCATAAGAAAGTCAGACAACTTAGTATTATTTCCCCTCTTCAAACTATGCCTAGATCCCTGTATCACAGAGCTCTGTTGTTCCAAGGTTGAGCATGCATCATTACTTACCTCTATCCCACTTAGCCCATGCAAATATATACAACACCTTTCTCAGTGTTCCCCTATCTACCTTGCTCTCCTGCCTCCTCCCCCTTCTTGTATTGCTCTCCCCAGCCCCCAAACTATGTGTCTGTCCTTACCCTGTGCTCTACCTTCACCTACCTTCACCTCCCCCTAAACTCCCCACCCCAACCCCACCATCGTGGCTACCTTATATTCCATTAACTTTGCCCTCCATTTAAGACAGTAGCGTAGTGGTTACGAATCGGGCTGCGAACCTTAAGGTCAGCGGTTCGAAACTACCAGCCACTCCGCGGGAGAAAGATGAGGCTTTCTACTCCCGTAAAGATTTACACCCTTGGAAACCCTGTACAGGGTCGCTATGGGTCAGACCCGACTCGATGGCACTTAACAACAACAATTTTATCCTGTAATCTACCTCACCTTCTCACCGCCTGGATCTCTGTTCCTCTGTGTTTACCTTTCTTTCACATTGTAATTGTTTTGATCATAGACTGACCTCCCAGATCCTCTGAATATGTTCCTATAGTTCTATTCTGTTCTCGACTCTTCCATTTGTCAATTAAGTTCAGGGTATGTCATTCTGTAGTTGTTGTGTGTTCTTGTTGGTT
This sequence comes from Chrysochloris asiatica, assembly GCF_000296735.1. Classification (NCBI taxonomy): domain Eukaryota; kingdom Metazoa; phylum Chordata; class Mammalia; order Afrosoricida; family Chrysochloridae; genus Chrysochloris; species Chrysochloris asiatica. The sequence goes on from NW_006408971.1 coordinate 1,095,587, forward strand.
CTCAGTCCATAGAACTCCCTTTAGGATGTTTTTCATCACAGGGTTGACTTTGAAAATTCTCTTAGCTTCTCTTTATCCTGGAATGTTTTGATTACACCATCATATTTGATTGACAGCTTTGCTGGGTAGAGGATTCTTAGTTGGCAGTTTTTTTTTTTTCTTTCAGGCTTTTATATATATATCTCCCCATTCCCTTCTTGCCTACTAGTTTCTGTTGAGAGATCCGAATTTAATCTGATTTGCTTGTCTTTGTATGTTATACTTCTCTTTTCCCTAGTTGCTTTCAGGATTCTGTCCTTATCTTTGATTTTGTAGAGCTTGATTATTATATATGTCTTAGTGGTTGTCTTTTAGGGTCTATCCTTCCTGGGATTCGCTGAACTTTTTGAATGCTTATCTTTTCACTTTTCAGGATGTTAGGGAAATATTCTTCCAGCAGCTCTTCAACTATTTCCTCTGTGGACTTGTGTGATTCTTACTATTCCGGCATGCCAATAATTCTTAAATTATTCCTCTTCATG
>NW_006408971.1:1097167-1103098 GCF_000296735.1 Chrysochloris asiatica
CTCAGGGAGCAGCTGAGCACCTTGTATTAGACAGCACTGGATTTCTTGTGTCTGCTACAAATTCCACTGGCTGTAAGCCTTCCAACTTTCTAAATATTCCTTTATATGTGGTTCAGAGTGCTGGGACCATCCCCTGAGCTTGCTTGGTCCAATATTCTGTGTTGTTGCTGATGGAGCTCCTCATTGCACATCTGCCCGATCTGCCATCTTGTTTGTTCCCTGGATTTCTAGTTTTGCCAGCACCAGTTGTTAAAGATACTATCTCGTCCTTATTTAATGTATTTTCATCCTTTTCCAAAAATCAGCTGATCATATGTGGATGGATCTACTTCTGGGTTCTCAGTTCTGTTGCACTGATCTGTATGTGTCCTTTGTTGTAGCCGTGTGCGACTGTTCTGACTACTGTGACAATGTAGTAGGTTTTTGCATCAGGAAGTGAGAGGCCTCCTACTTTTTCCTTCTCCTTTAGTAATGCTTTGCTTATCTAAAGTTAATTATCTTTTTTTTCCTTTGGGAACTCTAAGATATACGTCCTGGAAAAGGACATCATCCATGGTCAAGTGGACATTGTGTGAATAAGAGGAAGACCCTCAACGAGATGGACTGACACAGATGCAGCAACAATGGGCTTAAGTAGAGCAGTTGTGAGGATGGTGTAGGAACAGACAGTGTTGCCTCCAGTTGTGCACATGCTCAATATGAGTCAGAACCTGCTCAGCTAACATAGAACCTCTGTCTGATTCCTTTCAGATGAACAGAGAATGTTGTTTTTTCTTGAAGTGAGGACTTTCAGGGCAACCACCACAGTTTAAAAGACTAAATAGGTCACACTAGTTGCTTTCTCTTTCAAGGGAAAAGCATTCAAAATTCCAGATTTGGGAAGCTGCTGTGTTTGTTCTGAGGCAGGTAGGGCACTTTAGCTCCACAAGCCTCCTGAATATTTATGCTCTCCAGCTGGGCACAGCTTCCTGCTTCTGCTCCTCAGCATTGCAGAAGATTCACAGTGTGCAGAGGAGAAGGCTTTCCGCAGGGTCACCGAGGACTTCCTCATTGCCAAGCCCATGGTCATCCTCTGTCTTTCTCTTGCTAGAGACAAAGCTGTTCACCCCTCCTCTTCAGGGCTCTCTCTTCCCAGGGCTTCCAGGATGCTCTTCCTCTGAATGAATGGTCTTCTTCCCACCTCACTTGTCACAGTCACTCTGTCCCAATCTCCTATCGTTTAAAGCCCCAGGTTTCATCTTCAGACCTCCTCTTTTCTTCCTCTCACTCCCAACATAGAAAATAAAGATACAGAACTCCTACTTAAATTTCAGATAAATAACAAATGATTTCACAGTATCAGTGTCCACATTGTTGCATGGATCCAAATATCTATTTGTTGTTGCTGTTAGATGCCATCAAGTCAGGACTGACTCATAGCAACCTTATGCACAGCAGAATGAAACACTGCCCAATCCTGGGCCACCCTCACTACTATTAGTTAGCAATATTTCATGAAGCATTCCAATGTACTGTAACTGGTCATACTGTATCCTTGCTGACCAAGATGACCTCATCTATTCTTTGTGGCTCTAGATGCCATCTGTATGCTGACTCCTCCAGCCAAGAGTTCTGCTTCTAAGCCTCAGAGACCCACTGTCTATAACACATCACAACTCTTATAATTAACAGATGGAACAACCTCAGCATGTTAAAACAGCTTTAAAAGGTTTCCAAAATACTTGCTCTACCCACAGATAATTTCACCCTCCAGTTAGCTCAGCCCAACATCTTGTACTCTTCTCTTTTGCTCATGCGCCTATCAAAACAAAAATTGTAATAAGTCAATAAAAGAAATTGAAGTTTTCTTAAAATCTTCAGATCAGTTTGAAACAGTTCTGCCATGGTTAATGGAAACAAGGGCAGTACGCACATTGCACAATTATCAAATCTCGTGTGTGCCAGATTTTAAACACTTCACTCGAAGTTGGTGCAACATGTATCCAAAGTAACACAGTCAACCGCTATCTTTGAAAATGACGCCACTGCCTATTTCTTCTTGTTGTTGTTAAGTGCCATGGAGTTGGTTCCAACTCATTGCGACCCAACATAGGGTTTCTGAGGAGCATCTGGTGGGTTTGAACCTCTGACCTTATAGTTAGTAGTCCAATGCTTATCCTACAGTGCTCAGCCAGGACTTGTTTCCTACTTGGGTCAAAATTTGACACACAAAAGTTTTGGTTGCTGTGCAATATGTTCACTGCCCTTGCTCCCATCACCTATGACTGAACCATTTCAAACCGGTTTGAAGATCTGTTTTGTTTTGTTTTTTTTTAATATACAATTTGTAAGTCACCATACCATTTCAACCGAGGAGCCAAAAATGTTCCAAAGTTGAGAACATCTCAGAAAACTCTTACGAAGACTTTTATACCTAATCTTGGAGTCCTGGTATGGGGCTGCAGGATAATGTGCTGGAACACAAGGTCAGTTTGAGCCGCAAGGTTGGTGGTTTGAACCCACCAGTCACTCCTCAGAAATCCTATATTAGGTTGCTATGAGTTGGAACCGACTTAACAACACTTAACAACAACAACATACCCAATTATACCAAACTGAACTGATAAAACAATTTGTAATCAGGAAGAATTTCATAAAGTATTGTCTTGAAGAACAATGAAAACAATTACTGATTTACCCCAAAACAAAACTCTAATCTGACTTTTGGAACCTATTTCCTGAAACCTAATGGGATTCCTCACGAGAGTACAATGCCTGGACAAAGAGGTCTCTGACTGGTTCGTCTGGACCATTGTGTGACTCAAAGGGGACTTCTAGGATACCAGTTTCTTCAAGATTCAATGTTCAAAAGGACATGTAACATGTGAAATGAGTGACAGGGCAGGCAATATACAACAAGAGGGAGGTTAGCAGAGGAAAGATGAAAGTAGCAGGAGACAAAGGAGGGATGCAAGAGTTCAAGTGAAAAGCGAGGTACATGGAGGGGATTGCAATCATTGTCACGAAGTAAAGGACATGATCTGTGGGATGTAAAACTAATGATCTGTTCTGTAAGCCTTCACTCAAATCACAACGAAAAGTTTAAAAACAGGGGGTGGGAAGCATCTAGTGAGTGATGTCCTTGGTGGATACCCCAACCACATGGACCCCAGAAATGTGAACTCCAGAGGAGTTAAGACTGCTTCTCACCCCACACCTAATCTGTCAAGAGATCTTTTTGGTGCCCCCCTTGAAGTACTACTCTTTTCCTCTGCACTGTTCCCACCCTGATTTGCACCACCAGCCTCTCTCTTGTTGAATTACTGCAACCATGTGTGACTCATTTCCTTGCTTCCTCCCTTGCCCCATACAGTTCTTTGTTTACTTATCTGTCAGAGTGATTCTCTGAAAACATTAGTGTGGTATAGTGAATTATCTAATGTCTCTTCTAGTCACAGCCTGTAACTCCCACCAAACAACGTTTCTGCCCTGTTGGGACTGGGTAAGAGAGATGGGAGGGAGATACTGGCAGGAAGACATGATTCAGCTATGGATGTTAGCAGAGTTCATTGTAATTATAAAAACTTGGAACTCTAGCATGGACATAAAATGAGCCATCTCAGAAGCTGGAGAGTGGGGGTGGGGATGAGGGATCTCACTACAGTCAAAGAAGAGCAACCAGCAGTGGATCAAGTCATTGGGGCCCTGAGATCCTTGTGCATTGAACTTCCTCTCCCAGGAACGGAAACAGTAACACAGGAGGAGTTGGAGAGGAAGAGCCTCCGCAGAACCATGACAGAACAGCAGACTTCTCAGCCCGCGCATAGAGCAAGTAAAACTGAGTGCCTTTGGGCTAGAAGCTTATTGTAGAGCGAATGCTTCCAGGCACTTAAGTCAGGGAGCTAGGTCTGCTGACCCAGGGAGCTAGAGCCTCCAGCCTTCAGGCTGAGGCTGATGGTGGGATGATGGTCACTGGACATTTATCAGCAGCTGACTGAAACAACTGTGCCCTGAGCATTTTCTAATCCCATATTGTAACCTGCTAACTTTCCTAATAAACCCCCATAACTGTGAGCGTGGTGTCTGAGATCCATGTGGCCACTGCAATGCATTATTGAACCCAGATGAGAAATAGTGTGTGGAAGGGATACATTTGCAATTAGCCATGTTAGATCACTCTCCAGCATAAGGTCCAACAATGGTGTCCTGTGCCACTCAGCTTGCAAACCACAGGTCCTGACACTGCTGCAAGGGTACCTAGAGCCAGCACCCTCTTATTTCCTCCTATTCTCTCTTCTGCAGCCTCTACCATGCTTCTGCTCCACAGCTTTGTCCCAGTACCCCTTCTTTCCAGACTGTTCTTCAATCTGATACCTGTCCACATGAATAACTCCCACACCTCCCCAATCTTGGCTCAAATGTCTCCTTCTCAATGCAGCTTGCATAGACCACTTGATTCCTGTTTCAACTGACACTCTTTCTCTAACTTTCTTGTCATTTTCCATAAATATCAACTTCTAGCAGAATGCATTTTTTGTAACTACCTTTTAGTTTTCAATCTTCTCCCATTAGAAAGCATCACAACCTCAGAATTCTGTGTTTGGTTCCCTGATGTATCCCAGGCACCTAGAGGAGGGTCTGCCTCAAAGTAGGTGCCAAAATTAGTTGAATGAATGAATGTATAGGCCTGGGCAAACTGGGTGATTGTAGGAACACAGTGATAATTCAGGTCAGTCAACACTCCTCCCAGGGTGTGCTTGATTGACTGGAAGAGGAAATATATCCCTTATGGAACTTGAATTGCTCTCCCATACTTCCCTACCCACTCCCCTCCTTAGACCCCCACAGGTAAACTCAGAAGTGGATTAAATGAATGTAAGATGAAGTTGGATTAATTCCCGTGGAAGAGTAACAAGGAGCCAGGCAGTTTGCAGAGACACACCTGCCCTAGGACAATCATTAACTTCAAGGTCTACAAAGTACTGTTTGTTCTTTGGATTTTCATCTTTATATTGCCAAGTAAGGGGTTAATGAACCTAGAGAGAACCACAGGATTCCAGTGGAATGTACTGAAATGACTCTTCCTGCCATCGAGCTGAAAAGCAAGTTTACATGATTAAAGATAGTTGTTTTTCTGGATGGAGTTGTCCCTTTATTTTGGAAAATCTTGGGGATGGGGGATGGAACAACGGAAGCATTGGCTGAGGTTGCTTGCAAAAGTGATTTATTCGTGTTGGTCCAAGTCCCTGGGAGCCTACTAAGCAGCTCAGGACAAACTGCCTTAGTAGGTGAGCAGCACTGGGCAGGGGAGCAGGGAGCCTGAGGGAGCGGGCTTCAGAGCTAATTGGCCTGGATAGGAGCCAACTCTACTTCCCTTTATGACTTGGAAAGTTCTCAACCTCTCTGAACCTGGACTTCCTCTTCAGTCAAACAGGGAGACTGTCAAAGGTTCATTGTAAAGTACACATGTGTGTGTATGCGATGTGCTTACCACAGGGCCTTGAATAGAGTGGGGGCGCTATGAATTGTAATTATCTCCATTCTTTGAGAAGTAAGGAACAGATCCTGACAGCTATTATAAAAAAAAATTTAATTTCTAAAATGATTACCAAAGAAAGGGTGCCATCATCTCCTTTAAGGGTGTGGTTTTCACTTTAATGAATGTGGCTTAGCTCTGGGAATGTTTAGAAGTCAGGCCGGAGCTTCAAATGGATAACAGCTCTGTCTTGGCCAGAAATTTAGTATTCTCACACTAATAATGTAGAAACAAGCTATCATCTTAAAACAACTCTCTGGCGAAGCTATGTGCATGTGGGATACAATCTCTTCCCAGAATCACTGTGGATTCTGTCATTGGTTCTTGGGCAATACTTACCAAGCCTGTCTTCAAAGGGTTGGTATTAAATCATAGAAGCATGATCGATTGTGCTGCTTTTTGATATAAAGAATAGT
>NW_006408971.1:1104782-1106279 GCF_000296735.1 Chrysochloris asiatica
TGAGTCTTCCTCCAATCCTGATGCCACGTTTTTCTTCATAGAACCCAGCTTCTCAGATTATTTGCTCAGCATACAGGTTGAATACGTATGGTGAAAGAATACAACCCTGTCACACACCTTTCTTAATTTCAAACCATTCAGTGTTCCCATGTTCTGTTTGAACAACTGCCTCTGTCTCATAGCTACCTTACGGACAACAGGCCCATCACTGCCCAGTCCTGCTCCATAGTCTTCATCACTGGTGTGTTTGAGTTCGTTATTGCAGTCCTTGTGTATGCTGAGTGCATCCTAACCTAGTGGCCTCAGCTTCTAGCACTGTATATCAGACTATGTTCTGTGATCCTCAGGGCTTTCATTGTGTAATTTTTGGAATGAGATTGCCTGGTCTTTCTTCTTAGTGTGTCTTCATCTCGAAGCTCCACTGAAACCCATCCACCATGGGTGATCCTGAACCAGTGTCTTCACAGCACTCAAGTTAACAAAGTATGACAAACTGACAGAAGGTTGCAGAGCTAAAAAGTTTGTCCTGATAATAGAGAAAGGAATAAAAAAGAAATGTGTGGAGTTTAAAAATAATCCAACCAAACAAAAATTTTCATGACAAGGAATTTCTGAACTAATGCACTGTTATAGTTTATGCTGATCATATTAGTGGTGCATTGAGTTATGCATCGGGTTACTAACCACAGGGCCAGTAGTTCAAATCCACTAGCCATTCCTCGGTAGAAAGATGAGGCAGTCTGCTCCCATAAAGGTTTACAGAAATCCTAAGGAGCAAGTCTACTTTGTCCTCAGAATCGACTCGGTGACAGTAAGCTTTTAATCTATAATATTCTTTCTGAAACCATTTTAATAAACCAAAGTTATACCCAGTTCCATATCTGGATACCTGGAAGTATAGAGATATTTACTTTGAAATCTGTGTCAGTCCTCAGGCTGACAGATCTGTTGTTTTGGAGGGGAGAGCTGGGTTTCCTCTTGGGTATCAGATGGAGAAATTGAGGTGAATTCTTTTTCTGGTTAATTTTTGCATTGAAACAGCATGCATACAGGAAAGAGCACAAATCAGGGTGTGTCCACTAAAGTGAGTTTCCCCAAACTGAACACAGCCATGCAATGAGAACCCTTCTTAAACCCTCCCACTCACTACTTCTCCCTTCTCCCCAAACAGAACTCTTCTCCTGATGTGGAACACAGACGACTTGCCCTGGCTTTGGACTTATCAAAGATGCTTTGGTGGTGCAGTAGGATAGGCATTGACTGATAACCACAAAGGCAGCAGTTCAAACTCACCAGTCACTCAACAGGAGAAAGATGAGCCTTTGTGCTCTCTTAAACATTTACAGTCTTGGAAACTCCATACAGGGTCTCTGGGAGTCAAAATCACCTCCATGGCAGCGGGTTTGGGTTTTTGGTTGGACTTATCAGTGGGCTTTCTTTGGCTGGTATTCTCTCTTTTTTAAGTTTTTATTATGAATTGAATGAAAGTTTACAGGG
>NW_006408971.1:1106595-1115325 GCF_000296735.1 Chrysochloris asiatica
TGTTTCTGGACTGTAAGATTAACTACCCCCCTGTTTCTGTTACAAAACTTCTACCTTTACAATTCTGACAGTTGTAATTAGTCATGATAACAATTACTCACTATTGAATCATAAGAATCTTATTCCCATCTCTTTTCACCAGACCCATCTAGACAAGATGAAAATGATTCGGTGGGGACTTTACATTCCCCCGCACACTCTTAAACTTAACTCCTTCTTGAAACCTTATAAGCCAGTCACTTCATGCCTTTATCGCCCCCTCATTTTAGGTAGCCAATGTCTAAGTTGCCCGTCTGGCAGGTATTCTTTTGGTCGACATTATTGTCGGATTTGTTCATGCTGCATTTTGTGGGGTACCATTCATTCCCATTGCCAAGTACTATTTTGTTGCACAAATATCACATAATGTGTTTATTTGCTCTATGGTTAGTGAGCATCATGTTACTGGCCAAGTGCTTACTGGTACACATACCACTCTTATGGAGAGTATTGCATTTCTACTGGGTATATGGTAGAGGTGGACATGCTGGATCACAAGGCACGCGTAGCGTCAACTCCACTATAAAACATCACCTCAGTTTCCCAAAGGGGTTGTATCACTCTACCTCCCTCCAGTTGGGTTTGACGTTCCAGTTGATCCATTGCCTAATTACAGTTGACAATCTCCCTCTTTAATAGAGTACTCATTCTGATGGATGTGTACTAATGAATTAGATCATTGCTGCTAATGTTTGTTGGCAGTTTGGAGATTCTCTTCTGCGCAGTGCCCATTTAAATGTTACACATTTGTCTCTAGAGTTGACTTTTACTTACTGATCTGAAGGGTATTTTAATTGATTCCAAGTAATAGATTGAATCTTTGTCAATTGTAAGTGTGATGCTTTCTCCTATTCTGTGGCTCGCCTTTTGACTCTCATAAGGGTATTTTTTGATTAATACAACATCTTCATTTTCAAGTAAAACAGTTCACCTGTCTTTTTCTTTATAGCTAATGCTTTTTGAATTCTGTTTAAGAAAACTCTCCTTATCTCAATTTTATAAAGATAGTTTTGTCTCGAAGATGGATGCCTAATCATTTTATCTTTTCCATTCGTATCTACAATGTACCTGGAAATGCTTTTTTTTTTTTTGTAAGCTGTGAGGAAGGAGACGATATTTATTTTTTCCCGTGTGGATATCCGCTTGACTCAGTACTACATTTTTTGAAAGACTGTTGTTTCCCACGTGCTCTATAGTGTCCATTTGATCATAAATCAAGTGCCCATAAATGCATGGGTCTATTTCTGGACTTCCCTTCGACTTCACTGGTCTATTTTCTAACCCAGCACCAAAGCCATCCTCTGTTAACCAATGTCATTTTATAATATGTACCCCCAAAGCTCTGAGTGTCTCAAAGTAGATTTCACTGACCGCATTTTCCTTTTGGGCCATGCTTGGCCCTCTGCATTTCTGTGTAAATGGCAGAATCAACTTGCATATCTGTGGATCTGCTGTTTTTTTTAATTGAATTTGGGAGGAATTTCCATCTTTACGTGACTGAATTGATGTCCAGGGCACATTCCTCTATTTATCTGTTTACTTTACGTTTCTTAACAGAGATTGTTTGATTAGTTTTCTGTAAATAGGTCTTGCTTCATTAGAGCCATTATTGGTATTTGAGTTTTTTGATACTATTATAAGTATTTTTATTGCTTCACTTTAATTTCCTTATTGTTGGCAATTGTGTATTTTGATTATCTGATGCTATGCATTTCTCCCAGATTTCTGTGGTCCACAGAGTTGGGGTCACTCACTCTGGCTACCTACCCTTAGGTGTCCTCTTAAAACCAAGTCTTTAAGGAATTATTTCCGTGAAGTCAAACAATGGTCTAGTGGTGAACTGCTTGGTGGAGATCATTTTGCCTTAGGCATCAGACTCTTTTGGGGAATTACGATGGTCTTCAGGACACTACCCTAGCCAGATCCCACCTCTTCAGAACGCCTTCCCAATACCTCTGGGTTGACACCCAAAGATTCAAATTGTATCTACCCACAGTAAACATACTGTATTACACTAATCACTGTTTTTTTTCTCTGTGTATCTAGGTTTCAGACAGTCCCAAACCACGCTAAACTTATGATGGGAAACAACAGTCTGATGCTCTCAAATCATTCTTTTCTCTCCTATTAACTCCTAGCAAGAACTTCATAAGCATCCAAATGCCAGTGTTGTCAGAAAACCATGGGGAACTCCTGCTCTGGCTCTGTAGGATCAGCAATGGACTGCAGACCACACTGTCAGCGGTTCAAATCCACCAGCTGCTCCCCTCCCCCCGACCCCCAGCAGGGTTACTCTTAGTTAGAATCAACTCAACAGCGATCAAAAGCAACAACATTAAGGGATGTAATATTTGCATTCGATCTCTTCCTTTTTATTTCTTTTTAGTTTATTTTGCCAGTGAGAATTAGCCATTCCTTGGTTGTTAAGAAATTCATCAAAGGATTTCCAGCAAGATGGTTGACTGGCAAACACACTATCCAGACCCTCTACAACTAAGACCCGAAAGACCAAGTCAAACATATACAGATGATAATCCTGGAACCCTGACCTTCAAAAGAAAGGCTAGAGGAGTAGAGTGAGGATACCAGCTAGGAGGAGAAGTTGAACAAAAGCAGCAGCAGAGGAAACAGACAGAACCAAGAGAGGACGAATTGTCAGCTAACCTGACATAGCATGACAGCATTCCATGGGTCCAGCAGTCCATTATAGTCCACTCTGTTCGCACATTACAACATAAGCACACCAGGGGCTGGTGGCCATAAAGGTGCAATTCTCTCCTTTCTCCCTACATCCTTCTAGTAACAAAAGATTGCCAACCCCAACCTTCACCCACGCAGTAGCAGTGACAGCCCCACTGCACAGTCACTGTTCTGCCTGAGGTTGCAGGCATGCTATTGTGGATTTGGCATTGAATGCACACCACCCCCAAGTCTGGCAATGCATGAAACCCATCTCATCAGAGCAGCAGAACTCACAATACCAGACAGGTGAAGCAGGACCCCTTCCATAACCAGCTGTCCAACATCAGTTGCCACCTGGTGCCAAAAGAATTCCTGCACTAGGCATCCTAACCCCAGACACCTTGTAGACTGCCAAGAATCCCATCTTGCACCAGTTGTCCCAGCACTACCTCTTTTCCATCTGATCCATACTGGGTGCCTTACTCCCCACAGTTTTCTCCTCTCTGGGCCCATAATCTTTGGCCTTCATGATTGGTGCATACATTTGAATAATAGTGGTATGAACTAGTCTTACTTATAGTGTGTAAATTTGAATAACCATGTTATTAACTGGTCTTCTTTGTTGTTATTACTGTTAAATGCTACCAAGGCAGTTCCAATCCATAGCGACCCTGTATGGGGTTTCTGAGGAGCGGCTGGTGAGTCTGAACTGCTGACTTTGCAGTCCAGCGCTTATCCTACAGTGTCACACCAGGTCTTCCTTGTAGGTGTATGGATATCATCCTATCACAGACAGCACTGTACTTCAATAGAGATCTTGAAATGCTCTTTTGACAATGAATGTGATGTCGTTCCTCTTCAATTTATCTTTCTCAGCATAGTAAACCATATGATTGTCTGATGCAGAATGGCCAATACCAGTCCATTTCAGTCTATTGATGCCTAGGATATTGAATTCTATGTGCTTCATTTCATTTTTGAGAACATCCAATTTCCCTAGATTCATAACTTTGTACATTCCACATTCTGCTTATTAATAGATGTTTGCAACTGTTTCTCCTCATTTTGAGTATTGCCCCATCAGCAAATGAAGGTTCCAAAAGCTTTGCTTATGTAAATAATCTTATAAAAAATATTTTGGGGAACATTTTTGTTATTTCCTTTCTGGAATGTTTTTTTTTTATCGTTTGCTTATTTATAAACTCTAGCTTTGCCATACAACAATAACAAACATTATTTCTGAGAACAAAACAGTTTTATCATCATCTAAGAAAGCATGATTCATTCAAGGCAGGGGCAGGGTGGGAAGGGGGTAGTGTGCCCATATTGTGAAAGCAACAGGAGAAGAAGACTACAGAATAAAGGGAGTTGGGATTCAAACCTCTGCCAGTACTTACTCATGCCAGTTGCCTCCGTTTTAGTATTCTGTGTAGTTTTTCTTTTTTCTTTTTCTTTTTTCTTTCTGATGATAAATCTCTCTAGAGATTCTTTGATCGTTAATATGAATGCTTCTTTCTGTACAGCCTTACTCCATGGGTCCTTTTCTTCCCATATTTATTATATTATAGACAATCACTTGAATTTACCACGTCATAGCTTCTATGATCTTCTTGTTGAGGCAAGTGTAAAGCCATGTTTGATGGAACAACCTGGCATTTCAAAATGATTAACTCAAGGTGTGAAGTTCATCCATTTTAAAGGTAGAGTTTTGCTGGGTTTATTATTTTTGTTTGTTTTTTAAAGGCATATCATTTTCTGTGCTTGATGTTGATAGGTTAGAGAAATCAATCCTATAATCAAGATGATCAGTCTAGATGATAATAAAGAGTGTTGTTAAATGCCGTTGAGTAGGTTCCAACCCATAGCGATCCTGTGTAGGGTTTCCAAGGAGTGACTGGTGAGCTTGAACCGCTGACCTTGCTGTTCAAACCAACCTTGCAGTCCAGTGCATTAACCCACAGTGCCACACCAGGACTCCTAATAAAAAATGCAGTAAGAACTAGTATTATTAGGTGATGGTGGTGGTGGTGTGTTGTGGAGTTGGTTCTATATCATAGCAACCCTGCATGGCGTTTCTAAGGCTGTAAATCTTTAAGGGAACAGGAAGCCTCATCTATCTCCCACAGAATGGCTGATAGTTTTGAACTGCTGACCTTGAGGTTAGCAGCCCGCCTTGTAACTGCTATGCTACGAGAACTCCTTAGTACTATTGTTGTTGTTGTTGTGTGCCGTGGAGTCGGTTCTGACTCATAGTGACCCTACACAGGGTTTCCGAGGCTGTAAATCTTTACCGGAGCAGACCGCCTCATCTTTCTCCCGCGGAGCGGCTGGTAGTTTCGAACTGCTGACCTTGCGGCTCGCAGCCCGATTCATAACCACTACGCTACCAAAGCAAGTATATTAAGAAAGAGTATCAGGTATAGGGGTCACAGAATAAAGTTAACTCCCTTTTTGGTGAATTTTGTTCTGGTGTCTTCTTTTATTTCTCTTGTACTGTTTACTTGGGGAAAATTAGAAATATTTGCAATGGCACAGATAAATACTAAACAACACCCACAAAATATAGCAACATGCATGAAGTTTTGTTCTGTGATCTTAGAATTTAACTGACTACTTCAGATGTTTTCTTCTATGGTCAACAAGGGTGTTTAAGTACGATATTTGAAGTTGCCAGCAGGCTAATTAGTCCAAAGGGTATTTTGGCCCTTCTTACAAGTCTTAGAGAGTCCAATTTTATTTAGACATTTTTGTGAAGGATTTTCGCTGAATTAGTAATGTTAAACTTACTTGAAGATGACAAACTTAAAAACGGAACTTACAGTTTTTTAAAGTGAAAGACCAGAGAGGAATACAAAGACAAAGTAATTTTTTTCAACTTCATATGACTATATCTTTAAACATAATGATTAACCTTAAACTTAAAGAGATTCACATATAATAAATAATAATTCTGAAAAATAATATTACATATGACATACTAAGATTATCAGGCCAATATTGACACACAAGTTTTAGCTTTAAGGAAACTTGGCAATTCTCTTGATTAAAAACATGTTTTAAGTAATTTGTAACATGTCAAGTATTTTATTTAGCATTTTTTTCTTTATAAATTTTCCTTATAAATTAGAAACAAATTTTTGGTGGCTTTCCACAGGATTTTAGTATATGCAGAAACGTATTCTATTAAAACCCTTGTCTTTAAGGCAGATTGCATAAGAATAAAATACATTCTTTAACTCCGTTGTTGTTGTTGCTAAGTGTCATTGAGTCCATGCCAAGCCATAGCGACCCTGTATAGGGGTTCTGAGGAGCAGCTGGTGAGTTTGAACTGCTGACCTTGCAGTTCAAACGGCTTTTCGGTCTGCCACATTAACCCACAGCACCACACCAGGACTCCTTAAGTAAGGAAAATTTAGATATCTTAACAATGAGTAACCTAATGTTTTTGTTTTATACACTAGTTGACACTAAAGTTTTAAATTTTTTCATAAACGGATTCAACTGCTCTTAACAACTATAGGGTTTCCAGGAAGGAACTGGTGGGTTTGAACTGCTAACCTTTCAATTAGCAGTCCAACACCAGGACTCCGTAAAGCTTACAACCTTGGAAATGCTATGGAGCAATTCTACAGGGGTGAGTCCAAAATGATGTGCATTCCAGTTATTGTCAAGCACCTGTCCACATCCACAGCTGTTGACAACATCGAGCATGCGCGTAAAACGATTCTGTTGAGTAGGCAAGTGACAGTGGATTAGGTGGCAAGTCAACCATGACGCTGCCTGTAAAAGAACCCACAACAGACTTGGGTATCATAAGCTTGTGCAACGTGAGTGCTGAAACAACTGACGGAAGAGCGTAGACAGAAGCATTTGGACATCTGCAAACAAAATTTGGACCCATATTTGAAGGAAGGTAAAACTCATTACTGGTGACTAGACATGGATTCATCACTACGAGCCTGGGAGTAAACAGCAGAGTATGGGATGGAACTATCCTCAATTGCTGACTACGAAACAGTTCAAAAGTCAACCATTAGCTGGAAAATTGATGCTTACAGTTTTCTTAAGGTCCTGGTGTGGCTCTGTGGGTTAATGCGTAAGATTGCAAAATCATATGAACTGCAAGATTGGCGGTTCAAGCTCACCAGCGGCTCCTTGGAAACCCTATAGAGGATTGCTATGGGTTGGAATCAACTCAACAGCACTTAACAACAACAACAATAATCAGGAAAAAGGTTCAATAATCAACAGTGCTCATTACAGTGAGATGCTCACTGAAAAGCTGAAGTTGTAGTGGTTACAAGTTGGGCTGCTAACTTCAAGGTCAGCAATTTGAAACTACCAGCCATTCTACAGGAGAGAGAAGAGGCTTTCTGCTCCCATAAAGATTTGCAGCCTTAGAAATTCTATGCAGGGTTGCTATGCATTGGAACTAACTTCACACCACCACCACCACCACCACCACCACCACCCCCTAACTGGATTAAATGCAGAGGACTGTGATCTTGCATGACAATGCACGTCCACACACCTCTGCCACATTGTTGACACTCTGTAAAAACTTCATTTTGAGGTGTTAAAGCATCCTCCCTGTAGTCCTGATCTTGTTTCATTGAACCATTTTGGTCCCCGGAAAGCAGCTCTTAGAGGATGAAGATTCCCCTCTGATGAAGAAGTCAAGACAGCAGTGCATTTGTAGCTTGCACTCAGCCTAAAACATTTTAAAATAAGGGAATACAAAAGCTTGTATTGAAAAGTGTATTGAAAAGCAAAGAGATCATGTCGGAAAATGATGTATTTGTCTTCTCTAAAAGTGGATTAAAATAAATTCAACAGCCAGAATGCAGATAATTTTGACTCACTTCACGAAGAAGGACATTCAGGCCTCCAACAAACATATAAAGAAATAGTCATAATCATTACCATTAGAAGGATGGAAATAAATACAACAATGAGCTATCATCTCACCCTAGCATTAAGAATGATGTTTAAACAAACAGAACACAGCAAATGCTGGCAAAGGTGTGGAGAGGCTGGGACCCTTCTGCACTGTTGGTGGGACTGTGAAATGGTCCAACAACTTTGGAAAACAGTATGGTGCCACCTCAGGAATTTGGAAATAGAAATACTTTATGACCCAGCAATCCCTCTACTTGTTGTATATTCACAAGAAATATGAACAAGGACACGAGTAGACCTATGCACACTGATGTTCATCACCGCACTATTCACAATAACAAAAAGATGGAGACAGCCTAAAAGCCCCTCAATGGAAAAGTGTATAAACAAACTTTGACCCATACCCTCAATGGCATACTATGCAATGTTGAAGAAAAACAAACTTCTGAAAAACCTCATAGCCTTGAGGACATGCTGAGTGAAATTAGTTGATCACAAAAGAACAAATATCTTAAGAGACCATCATTGTAAAAGCTTAAGAAAAGGTTTCCATACTAAAAGAAAAGAAACATTCTTTGATGGTTACCAGGGGTAGGAGGAAGGGAGAGTGATACACTGACTAGGGGGTAGACACATGTTAACTCAGGTGATGGGAGGGCAATATACAAGAAGGGAGAGGACAGCATACAAGAAGAGGGAAAGCAGCAGCGGAGTGATGGAGCTAGGTGAAGACACAGGGAGGTACGCGTGGGCTAAAGGGGAGAGAGGTAATATAGTGCTGTATGCACAACCCTGGACCAGCAGCGCCATGGATGTAGCTACATGGGTTGTGATATAAGCTGAATGGGTAAGGAAGGAAGAGTGTAAGATAGATATATATATCCCACTTAAGGAGCTCTGGTAGCGTAGTGGTTATGAATTGGGCTGTTAATCTCATGGTCAGCAGTTCGAAACTATCAGCTATTCCACTGGAGAAAGATGAGCCTTTCTGCTCCCATAAAGATTTACAGCCTCGGAAATCCTGTACAGGGTGTCTATGAGTCGGAACTGACTACATGGCACCTAACAACAACAACAACAACAATATATATATTTGTTATTGTTGTTGTT
>NW_006408971.1:1123520-1128264 GCF_000296735.1 Chrysochloris asiatica
TTTCCAACCTGAGGGGCTTATTATCTGGCACTATATCTGACAGTGTTTCAGTGACTAAATATTCAGAAGTAGTTCATCACTCCTTCTTCCTAGTCTGTCTTCGTCTGGAAGCTCATATGAAACCTGTCCACCATGAGTGACCCTGCTGGTATTTAAAATACCAGTGGCATAGCTTTCAGAATCACAGCAACTCACAAGCCACCACAGTACAACAAACTGAAAGACGAGCGGTGGAGAAGAAGGTTAGCAACACTTAATTAAGGCAAAGGAAGACACTAGGTTATTGGTACAAGAGTTATTGCTACAGAGGCAAATATTATGCTATAAACAATCCTGCAGTAGCAATATTCTATAAATGGGTGCAGAGAGAGACATGGGAGCAGAACAGGTGAAGGAAGGAGAGTGGGACTGTCCCCACTAATATGTACTCGTAAACACTTGACATTGTGGACATAAACCAAGAGGCAGACGTTCTAACAGAACAAGGGGATATTGAAAGACTTAAAATCATGAAAGCTGTGTGCTAGGGTCATATCCCTTCTCTGTACTCATTCCATCTGTATGCTGAGCAAATAATCTGAGAAGCAAGATTATATGAAGAACATAGCATCAGGATTGGAGGAAGGCTCATTAAGTAAGTACCTGTGATATGCACATATCTCAGTCTTGCTTGCTGGAAGAGAAGAGGACTTGCAATACTTATAGATGAAGATTAATTTATAGAAGTACATCCAGAATGCTCCTTAAAAGCCAGGATGACAAGACTTTGTCTCTCATACTTTGAATATGTGGTCAGGAGGCACTAGTCTCTGGAGAAAGACATCATGGTTGGTAAAGTGAAGGGTCGGCAAAAAAGAGGAAGACCCCCAACAGTGAGTGAGATGGATTGTCACAGTGGTAGCAGCAATGGCCTTAAACACAACACCAATTGTGAGGATGGCACAGGACAAGGCAGTGTTTTGTTCTGTTGTGTCTAGGGTTACTGTGAGTCAGAACTGACTGGACAGCACCTAACAACAACAACAGAGGCTTGACAAAGGATAGTTCTACCTATGCATTCACCTTTGTTGTGAGTATGTGCACAAATGTTATAGAGCATATGGGGCAAAGTTATAAAAACTTTCTAGACATAACCAAACACCTTGAGGGAATGAGTCACTGGGTCTGGGTGGGGCTCACAACTCCAGTTTTGAGGAACACCAACATCAATTGGCATAGCATAGTTCACAAAGACACCGTTCTGCATCTTACTTTGGTGACTGTCTACTGGAGTCTTAACAAGTTGTGAGTGGCCATTAAGGTGCAGCTATTGGTCTCTTCTCATCCAGAGCAAAGAAAACCAAAGATCTATGGAAAACAATTAGTTCTGTAGACTAATGGACCACACAAACTTGAGCCCCACAGCCTGAGACCAGAAGAATAAGATGGTACCACTATCAACTGCTCTGAAAAAGATCATTTTGGAAGGTCTAGGATAGAGTTATTATTAAGTACCGTGAAGTTGGTTCTGACTCATAGTGACCCTGCACAGGGTTTCCAAGGCTGTAAATCTTTAAGGAAGCAGAACGCTTCATCTTTTTCCTGTGGAAAAAGTGGTTACAAGTTGGGCTACTAACACCACAGTCAGCAGTTCAAAACTACCAGCTGTGCCGCAGCTTTCTGCTCCCGTAACGATTTACAGCCTCGGAAATCCTGTGCAGGGTCACTATGGGTCAGAACCGACCCCACAGCACACCAGCACCACCAGGATAGAGTGGAAGAAAAAGGCAGAGCAAAAGTCAACATCGTTAAAAAGACCAGGCTTAGTGGTCACACAGAAGCTGGTCGAACGTCTAAGACTATGGCACTTGGTCATCCTTTAGGCATTGAAATGAAATCAGTCTAAACAATGAGCAGGTAAGAGAAGGGTGAACCACACGAGGGAATTTCACACTCCCTAGAATAAACACCAGGGAATTTCACACTCCCTAGAATAATCATCTATTTGAGATCTAAAGGGAAGTATTTGCTCAAGGACAAAGTTCGAAAGTCAGAAAGGGCCAGGAAAGAAGGAGGAACGGAAATGGGGAGAACGGGGGAGTAATGTTACCTTGATGGGATTGCAATCAATGACATGAAACAAAGTGAATATGGATTGCTGAATAGAAAAAAAATTTCTTTGTAAAGTCTCAGCCAATGCACAATCAAAGGTTTAAAAATGTAAATAAAAATTACACATTTTATGATCAGCAAACTATCTTCGTTGTGAATGAAGAAATGAATGAATGGTCTAGCCCAGAAAAAAAAAAAAAAGTCAATTGTAGCTAACAATACGTTAAAAGAATGGGCTGTTGGAAATAATGGCATTAAGATCTACCTGGACCAATATATTGTCCATTGTTTTTTTGTAAGTACCATTGAGACGGTTCTGTCTCACAGTGACCCTGTATAAGATTTCCCAGGCTGTAAATCTTTAAGGGAGCAGACAGACAGCCTCATCTTTCGCCCACACAGCGGCTGGTAGGTGTGAACTGTCAACCTTATGGTTAGCAGTCCAGTGTTTACCCTCTTGCAAATAAATGATATTTATCATTTTAAGTATCAAAACGTATGTTAAAAGTCTTTTCTGAGATGCATATCATCTGTCTTAGAAGGAGCCCTCATGGGGCTGTAGGATAAGCACTGGACTGCTAACCACCAGGTCAGTAGTACAAACCCACCAGTCACTCCGTGGGAGAAATATGAGACTACTCCCTTAAAGATTTGCAGACTCTGAACCCTGTGTAGGTTCCTTATGAATTGGAATGCACTTGATGGTGGTGGGGTTGTTTTGCTTTTGCTATAACAGAAACACCATGAGCAGATGACTTGAACAAACAAGTTTATTCTATGGTAGTTTAGGAGGTTATAAGTCCAAATTCAGAGTGCCGAATCTGGGAAAAGTCCTTGTCTCCTTTTAACGTGCTTGCAGATCTCCAAGTGTGTTGGTTTCCATCTTTCTCTGGATCTAGAGGCTGTGACCCGCAAGGTCAGCAGTTTGAAACTACCAACTAACTATTCCACGGGAGAAAGATGAGACTTTCTGCTCCCGTAAAGATTGACAGCCTCGGAAACCCTGTACAGGGTCGCTGTGAGTCGGAACCGACTCCACTGCACATAACAACAACAGGAGTCTTCACAGCGCAGGCACCCAGCGCAGGTACAAAGGATGCATTTCACTCCTGGCTCTTCATTCTTGATGGTAGTAGGTCCCTCTGGTCTCCACTCATTTCTCTCTCCTTTTATCTCTTATAAAATAAAGGTGTTGCAGGCCACACCCCAGGGAGACGCTCTTACATTGGATCAGGGTTGTGATGGGATTAAGGGTGTTGCAGCCCACTCTTGGTCCTCTTGCGAAAACCAAACCAATTGCTCTGGTGACCCCAAGTCACATGATAAATCTTGTTTAACTGAATCCCAGAAAGTCTGCACAGGTTCACTGTCACCAGCAAGACAGGAAGGGGTGTTCCTTTCATAAAATCCTCCCTTACACTGTGTGTTACATTTCTACATTTTTAAATGTTTGACATTTTGATAGCTACATAAATGATCTCTTTCAAATTTGTATGTTTATGTGAGCTTGCATCTTTCTCTTGTTTATCTGCTATTTAGGTATTCTTTTGTTGAGTTGTATCTCCTTTTAAAACTGTTTCTTCTCTCACCAATATTTGTTTCTTATAGTGGTACTGAAGAATTTAGAGTCTCCCCCCCACAACCTCTTAAACAGCTTGCTGTGAGTTAAGAAACTCCTTCTCACTCGGGACCTTGTACTGACTTCAATATTGCCTCCCTTAGATTGTATCTTATTTATTTACATGTTTCCTTTTTCTAAGACTTTGAGCAGCCTGGGGACAATGTGTGTCTTATTTGCTTTTTGGCAGCTTCAATAAGCTAACAATATTCAATAGATATATCTTTAACTGTGGTGGTGCAAGTCTATTTCGAATAAGGATGGATTCTAAATGGCCCTCTGAACAAAGAGCATAGGATTTAATCCATGAATGTTGGACAACTTTAAACATTGCAACTATGAGCAAACTCATCTAGATAGGCAAAGTGTTACTGTAGCAAAGATAAGCATAATGATAAATACCCATTATTGTTGTTGTTAAGTGCTGAAGAGACAGCTCAACTCATGGCAACCGTGTATAGGAGTTCCGAGGAGCAGCTGGTGGGTTTGAACTGCTGACCTTGTGGTTTGCACACCAGGAGACCTATTATAAACACATTGCTGTTGTTGAGTGCCACTGAATAGGTTCCGACCCATAGCAACCTTGTATAGACTTTCTGAGGAGCAGCTGGTGAGCTTGAACTCATGACTTCGCAATCCAGCACATTACCCCACAGCGCCACACCAGGACTCTTACCATAAGCCTACACAAGGAAATGCAAAGCACTGAAATCAAAATAACAGTTGCAATTCACCAACATTTAATTTCACATTGTTTCCATTGAAGGCACCCACTGTACTTTTAAGAAACATGCAATACATTTATGCCATTTTCCTGATTTTGAAATTTTAAATTTCCTGATTTTAAAGTACCAAGGGTATTTTAAATACGAAAAATAGTCTAACTCAACGTGAAAAGTACTTTGAAAAAACTCTTGCAAGTTCCCACAAAACCTTGAAATAAAGGGGTTTTAGTGAACATCGTCAAGGAGCTCTGGTAGCGTAGTGGTTACGAATCGGGCTGCGAACCTTAAGGTCAGCGGTTCGAAACTACCA
>NW_006408971.1:1128364-1132571 GCF_000296735.1 Chrysochloris asiatica
GAAGCTTAGCCATCCTGGCCTCCAAGGAGCACTCTGGCTGCACTTCTTCCAAAACAGATCTATTGGTTCTTTTGGCAGTCCATGGCACTTTCAATATTCTTTTCCAAAACCGTAACTCAAAAACATCAATTCTTCTACAGTCTTCCTTATTCACTGTCCAGCTTTCGCATGCATATCAGGTTACTGAAAATACCATGGCTTGGGTCAGGCACCCCTTAGTCCTCAAGCTGACATCTTTGCTCTTCAACACTTTAAAAAGGTCTTGTGCTGCAGATTTGCCTAATACAATATGTCCTTTGATTTCTTGAATGCTGACATCTTTGCTCTTCAACACTTTAAAAAGGTATTGTGGAGCAGATTTGCCTAATGCAATGCATCGTTTGATTTCTTGAATGCTGCTTCCATGAGTGTTGATAGTTGATGCAAGAAGAATGAAGTTCTTGACAACTTCAATCTTTTCTCCATTGATAAGAATGTTGTTTATTGGTCTAGTAGTGAGGATTTTTGTTTTCCTGACATTGAGATGTAATCCATACCGAAGGCTGTGCTCTTTGATCTTCATCAGTAAATGTTTTAAGTCCTCTTCATTTTCAGCAAGGTTGTATCATCTGCATTTCACAGGTTGTTAATGAGTCTTCCTCCAATCCTGATGCCACGTTTTTCTCCATAGAACCCAGCTTCTCGGATTATTTGCTCAACATACTGGTTGAATAACTATGGTGAAGGAATACAATCTTGTAGCACACCTTTTTTAATTTTAAACCACTTCAGTGTTCCCATGTTCTGTTCGAACAACTGATTCTTAGTACAGGTACAGATTCCTCATGAGCATAATTAAGTGTTCCAGAATACTCATACTTCACAATGTTGTCCATAGCTTGTCATGATCCACACAATTGAAAACCTTTGCATAGTCAATAAAGCACAGGTAAACATCTTTTTGATATTCTCTGCTTTCAGCCAAGATCCATCAGACATCAGCAATGATAGCCCTTGTTCCATGGCCTCTTCTGAATCTGGCTTTAACCTCTGGAAGTTCTCTTTCAATGTATGACTGTAGCCATTTCTGTATATATGAGGCAATAGAAAATACCAGGGACTTCCAGCAAGATGGTGGAATGGGCAGACACACTGCAACAAAGATGTGTGAACTAACCTGCAAGCTGCTCTGAGTGAGAAAGATGAGGCTTTCTGCTTCCAAAAAGATTTTAAAGCCACAGCCTCAGGTGAGCTACGGTCCCAGATGAGCCGTTGTACCTCAAGATAGAAACTTGATCCTAGCAAAGGGTTGGGTTTAGAATGGGAGGTAGGAAGGGTATGTGTCACTGTTACTTTGAAACTGCAAATTCTATCATTGTTTAAAAAAAAAGGAAACAATCTATGATGGTTGGGGGGGTGAGTGGGTAGCAAAGGTGGAATTATTCATGAGTTAGAGGACAAACCCATATTGATATAAGTGAAAAGGCAGACAATATACAACAAGAGGGAGGTTAGCACAAGAAAGATTAAGGTAGCAGGAGACACAGGGAGGAATGTGGTGGTTGTGGGAATAGAGGTAAATGCTGTTAACTGTTGGTACATGGAGGAGACTGCAAACCTGTACTGAAATAAAGTATATGATAGTTCAATGTCAAACTGATGACACGTGTTGTAAACCTTCACTCAATTCACAATAGAAAGTTTAAAAGAAAGAAAATACCATGGCTTAGGTTGGTCTCCCCTTAGTCCTCAAAGTAACTTCTTTGCTCTTTAACACTATAAAGAGATCGGTTGCCACAGATTTGTCCAAGGTAATACATCCTTTAATTTCCTGACTGCTGCTTCCATAGGCATTGATTATGGATAAAAGTAAAATGAAGTCCTTGACAGCATACTTATCAAACTTAAATATCACACGATATTTGACAGTGACAACCATCCAGAACCTAGTCACCACACTAGGTGTCTAGGTCATGTGCTATCTTTTGAGTCTGTTGTAAGATGATTAGTTCTAAGCTTTATTATTCTTATTGTATTGCCTTGTCTTAAAACCAGATTGTGAAGCTGGTAACTTTTCCAATTTCCTGCCAATCAATGGTGCATGAATTGATCTGAATGCAGCTCTTCCTATCACGGTAGCTTTGCTCCTGTATTAAATGATTTCAAGTTATTTGAGGCCAGATGGAGAAGGAGGAAGTAGAGGATTCTTCTGGCTCCTCTCCAGATAGGCTGAACTGACCTCAAAATGTCTAAAAAAAAAGAAAGAAACTGTAAATACTGGAAACAACTTTCACCAAATCAAACTCACTGACATCAAGTCGATTCTGACTCAGTGACCCTAGACAGGGTTTCTGAGGTTGTACATCTTCACAGGAGCAGACAGACTCACCTTTCTCCCAAGGAGTAACTGCTGAGTTTGAACCACAGACCTTTCAGTTAGCAGCTCAATGTATAACCCATAGTGCTTCCAGGATTCTTGGGAACAACTGTTGGAAGCACAAAACAAAATCCAGAGTAAAATGCTTTGAGATCAGACCCACAGAAGATTCTGACCAAAGAAAAACAAATCAGTTACCCTTGATTCAATTCCAACTCCTGGCAACCCTATTGTTGTTAGTGCCAGGAAGTCAGTTCCAACTCTAGGACAGAGTAAAATGATCCCATACAGTTTCCATATGGATGCAGACTACCAAATCTTTCTTCTAGTTTGAGGACTAAGGTTCAAATTCCCAACACTTTGGTTAGCACCTGAGCGCTTAACCACTGTGCCACCAGGACTTCCAGAGAAGTCTGAATTTACATTAATATTATGGGAGCTGTTGTTGTTGTTTTGTTAACTACTGATGAGTTAGTTCTGAGTCATAGAGATCCTGTATAGGGTTTTCGAGGAGCAGCTGGAGAGTTTGAACTGCTGCTCTTGGAGTTAGCAGTCCAGTGCTTATTCAATAGCACCACAGCAGGACTCCATTATGGGAATGTTGTTGTTATTGTTGTTAGGTGCCATCGAGTCAGTACCGAACTCATAGCTACCTTATGCAGAGAAGAACGAAGCTGTGAATCCAGGAATCTCTCTACATTCCTCATTGATATATTTTTTTCTGGTTGCCCTTGAGTGGATTACAACTCATGTGCTCCCATGTGTGTCAGAGTACAACCATGCTCCACTGGGCTCTAGGGGCTGAGCTTTCAAATGCAGACCTCCAGGCTTTCCTTAATGAATGCTAAAGGTATTTCCATGTACTTAGAATGATTGCAAAAATATTAATGTAGTCTTAAGATATGGTTGAAGCCCTGCTGTGGCGCTGTACAATAGGCACTGGACTACTATCCTCAAAGTCTGCAGTTCAAACCCACCAGTTCAAACCCACGAGTCTATAGTTCAAATCCTACACAGGATTGCTATGAGTCAGAATCGATTCAATAACAGGAAGATCTGTTTGGTCATTAGGAATCTATATTACACATTTAAAACAGGTTGTTAGTTGTTGTTGTTAGGAAGTACCTTCTAGTAGTTTCTAACTCATAGGGACCCATGTTCAAAAGAATGAAAGTGCCCAGTCTGGTCCCACCCTCACAATCACGCCTATGTGTACTGCTGCAGACACTGTGTCAAACCATCTCAGTGAGGGTCTTCCTCTTCTTCGTTGACCCTCTACTTAATCAAACATGATATAGGGTTATACATTGCAAATATAATATTAACATGATCTTATTATATATACTTTTTTCTTTGTCCCTCCTTAGCTGTTGTAGTTTCTAATTTACATAAACTAAAGGGGCCCTCTGGGCACAATGTTCATACATTCAACTGCTAACAGAAAGAGACTTGGGAATTTGAACCAACCAACTAGCATCTCTGTGGAAGAAAAGACCGATCAGCTCCCATGAAGCTGTCAGCCTAGAAAATCCTATGTCACAGTTCTACTCGGTTCTCCGGGGCTGTGGTGAATCAGAATGGACTTAACAGTATACAACAACAATAAAGTAATCAGACACACAATCTGTGCTATTTTTCTATTTTACAGCTTGAGAAAAACTTCAAATTGTACATGTAGAGTTATATAGATATCTGTATCCATGTTCATAACATAAGGCAAGAAGAAATTTTTTAAAAAATAAGTGAAGGGCTTATTTACAATAGCAAAATGATGGAGGCAGCCAAAGTGCCCATCAACTGAAGAATGGATAAACAAACTGTGGTACATACACACAATGGAATACTATGCTA
>NW_006408971.1:1134446-1134892 GCF_000296735.1 Chrysochloris asiatica
GACATCAGCAATGATATCCCTCATTCCATGGCCTCTTCTGAATCCAGCTTGAACCTCTGGAAGTTCTCTGTCAAAGTATGATTGTAGCCATTTCTCTATTACCTTTAACAAAACTTTACTCACATGGGATATCAAAGAGATTGTCCGATGATTTCCACATTCCGTTGGGTCACCTGTCTGGAATGGGCACAAATAGGGATCTCTTCCAATCAGTTGGCCAGATAGTTGTCTTCCAAATTTCTTGGCAGAGATGAGTGAGTGCCTCCTGGTGCCTTGGTCTTTGCTAATTTCTTCAATGCACCTTGAACTTCCTCCTTTAGTATCATTGGCTCTTGATCATAAGCTACCATTTGAAACAGTTGAATATTAACCATTTCCTTGTGGTACAGTGACTCTGTGTATTCCTTCCTTCTTCTTTTGATGCTTTCTGCATCATTCAATAATTT
>NW_006408971.1:1134992-1154590 GCF_000296735.1 Chrysochloris asiatica
GCTTTCTACTCCCGTAAAGATTTACACCCTCGGAAACCCTGTACAGGGTCGCTATGGGTCGGAACCGACTCGAAGGCACTTAACAACAACAACAACAATGAACATCATCAGAAAAGCTGTAAGAGAGAATTTTTTAAATGGCATTGGTTACAGGACACTTCCGTAAGCATCATGCTGTATATCCTAAGTTATTTCAACATAGATGTAAGCATGAATGCTCGCCACACACCGTCTTCTGTTCTGATGGGTGTGACGCCTCAGCTGTCCTTTGCTTCCCCCAGCCCACCTGCAGTTACTTTCTGTCCTTTCTGACACTCTGGTTCCGGAATTCTGAGCGCCTTTCACCTAACGCAACCCTAAGAGCTCTTTCCGTCTGCTCTCTGTCTTTATGCCCAACATCTTGGGAGCGTTTAGTAATTGTGCAACGTATTATAATTATGTGTGAACACATTTCGTTTCCCCCCCTGTAGATTGTAGACCTCTAAAGAGGGGAGCCTTGGTGTGGCGCTGTGGGTTAATGCGCCAGACTGTAAAGCCGTTTGAACTGCAAGGTCGGCGGTTCAAGCTCACCAGCTGCTCCTCGGAAACTCTGTACAGGGTCGCTATGGGTCGGAACCGACTCAAAGGCACTTAACAACAACAACAAAGAAGGGTAGTGAATATGTAAAGGACTCTAGTATTATTTGTGAACACGGGTAGGTACCCTAGTGAACATTCCAAAGGAACCCACACCTCCCTACTTTAAGCCAGAAAATACATTTCTAGCAACGATGGAGAGCTGGCATTTCGGGAGTTTCCACAGCCCGGCGTCTTGTAAAGTTGGGTGGCCGCTGTCTGGTTGTGAGGAGGTTCTCCCAACACCTCGGCGACCCTGTGGAAGTGCCACGTGTGTGGTTTGCAGTGGCGCTCGACCTCACCGCCTGGGTGTGGATGGAGGAAATACCTCGACCGCCAAGCGTCTTGCATCCTGGCTTCCTTGAGTTTAAGTATGTTTCGTGGAGGTGCGTGGGGCTCTCCGGAGTGAGGAGCTTCTGCCAGCCCAGGGGCCCGAGAACGCCCGGCTCAGCACTCGGGTTGGGTGCAGAGGTCCGCGCTCCGGCCGGAGGAGCCAGGTCACCGCGGATGCCACCAGGCTGGGGACGGGGCCTGGGGGGAGGCGGGGGATTCTAGTAGGTTCTCGGACCCGAGGCAGCAAACGTGAGTCCAGCAGCAGTACTGGCTCGCACGAATGGAAAGGGGCAGAGAGTGACTCAGGTTTCGCCGCTCGCTCGCCCCATCCTGGAACCGCTAAAGTGCTGCTTGAAAAGGAAGTGACATGAGCGGGGAGAGACGTAAGCGAGGACCACTTTTTTCCCCTCCGAAGGGCCCACCCCGTGGGTGGAGTCTCCCGCTTTCCGTCCAGTCTTGGCTGCCTTACAGCTCCAGAAACTAGTGGCAGTTTGGGGCCCAGCCTGCTCCGGAGTGCGTGCGTCCTGGCGGCCGGACACGAGGTAGGTGCCACCCGTGCCATCGGCGGGCCCCTGGCGCCCCGGGCGTGGCCGGGCGGCGTCCTCCCGGGCCCGGAGCTCGGGGACGCGAGCGGGTGGCCGCGGGGACGCGGGCGCGGCTCCGGGAGGCCGAGGCGGAGGAGCTGCGGGCACAAAGGGACCGTCGCTTTGTGCTCGGCCGGGTCTGCGTGCCGGTCGGCCGGGTGATCAGCGGCTGCGCTCGGCTTCATTTAGCACCCACCCCCTTCGCTGGGCAGAAGGCTTTACTGCACTAGCAGAGGATTCTTGTTACATGTTGGTCACTTTTGTGTCATGCAACATGTTCTTCCGTCTCTGAGGTTTCTATGGCAACCACAAAAATACCACCCCAAACGCAGCCCCGGTGGAAATGGATGGGTGTGCCTTTGGTTGGGAGTTTGGCGCTTGCTGGGCTGGCGGTGGCTTTGGGTGGCTTGTTCCCGCCAGTAGCTACCCCTCCTGACATTCATTTTGGTTTTTCCCAATGGCAGGAGGGCTGGGGGAGGGGGTTGTCAAGGAAACGGGCCTTTGGAATTACCTCTTTATTTACCTAATTTGCTGCCTATGAATGCCTCCATCGTATCTAGGAATTTTAAAGACAGGGCTGTGATGTTTCAGGAAGGCTGCAGTTTCTCATTTTGGAAAGTCTCACATGCCCGTGATCAAATAAAGGAGAAAAAAGCCCTTTGTAGGAGGTTCAATGCTGGGAATAAAGTTTGAGAGGATGTTTGGATATCAACATTGCTAATTATATGATTATCGGCCCAGGTTTTCCTAAACGTCCAAGTACTGAAAAGATGAGTCTGGGCTTTAGCCTGAACTTAGCAGGAGATCTAAGTTCAACAAGTATGAGCTTGTAGCAGATGGGGACCAGTCAACGCGTTTTCACAATCCATGTGCTGTCTTTATGCCCATGGTCCATGCTGCTTCTCCTTACATGAGGGTTGATGGGCCTGCTGTTTTTCTGAACTGTAAAGGGGTGCACCCATGGTGATGATTAGCATCCTAAAATGATCCCCATTGAAAGAAAGCATCTAGAGAATGGAAGAGAGACTCGTGTGTGTGTGTGTGTGTGTGTGTGTGTGTGTGTGTGTGTGTGTGTGTAGGAGGTGGGGAGGGGCAGAGAGAAGAGCAACCAGAATCCTAAATTAACACTACTGAATTTTCTCAATATTCCCTATGGAGCATACCAGAGATAACTTTCTGGGAAAAAATAGATGAATCGTGGGAGATTATTATCTACCTAGCAATATGCCAAGGTAAGTGTAATTAGAATCAAGTAATGCATCTGTCAGAAAGAGATGGTCCAAATGGGCATATCATGTGGCACCAGTTAAACGAATGATCTTCAGCAGTGCATCTGAGGAAGTATTAATAACGGACATCATTCTTTTGATGTTACTGTTTGTTGTTAGATTCCCACACATAGGCATCCTATGCAAAACAAAACGAAACAATGACTTATCCTCACAACTGTTGTGTTTGAGCCGCTGTGCCAGACCATCTCCTTGGGGTCTTCCTGTTTTTCAATGACCCTTCACTTTACCAACCATAGTGTCTTTCTTCAGGGACTGGACTCTCCTGATCACATGTCCAAAGTTGTTGTTGTTGTTGTTGTTGTTAAGTACCTGGAGTCGGTTCCGACTCATAGTGACCCTGCACAGGGTTTCCCAGGCTGTAAATCTTTAAGGGAGCAGAAAGCCTCATCTTTCTCCTGCGGAACAGCTGGTAGTTTCGAACTGCCGACATTGAGGTTAGCAGCCTGATTCATAACCACTACGCTACCAGAGCTCCTTATGTCCAAAGTAGGAGAGACAAAATCTTACCATCCTGGCTTCTAAGAGCATTCTGGCTGTACTTCTCACACAGATTTGTTTGTTCTTCTGGCAGTCCCTGGCACTTTAAATATTCTTGTCTAACACCATAGTTCAAATGCATTGACTATTATAATAGTTTCCTTATTCATTGTCCAGCTTTCACATGAATATAAGACAACTGGAAATACCATGGCTTGAATCAGGCGCACTTTAGTCTTCAAACATCTTTGCTCTTTACAACTTTGAAAAGGTCATTTTTTGTTGATACTGCTGTCATGCCCTTGAGTCGGCCCTGTGCATAACAGAATGAACTACTGCCCGGTCCTACGCCAACTTCACATTTTTTTTTGTTATGTTTGAGCCCATTGCTGTTACCACTGTACCAGTCCATCTCTTTGGGGGTCTTGCTCTTTTTTTGCTGACCTTCCACTTCACTGTTGTTAGGTGCTGAGGAATCCCTTCTGATTTAGCAACCCCGAGCACAACAGAACGAAACACTGCTGCCTGCCTGGCCCTATGCCTGGCCCTATGCCAGCCTCACAGTTGTTAAGCCTGAGCCCATCGCTGCCTCCATTCTGCCAGTCCATCTTATTGAGTGGGTCTTCCTCTTTGTCACTGTCCCTCCACTTTACCAAGCATGATATCCTTCTCCAGGGACTGGTCCCTCCTGATAATAGGTCTGAAGTATGAGAAAGGAAGTTTTGACATCTGGCTTCCAAGGAGCATCCTGACTGTACTTCTTCCAAAACAGATTTTGTTTGTTCTTCTAGCAGTCCATGCTACTTTTAATATTCTTCTCCAACATCAAAACTCAAATGTATCATTTTTTTCTATCTTCTTCTTTATTCATTGTCCAACTTTCACATGTATATGAAGCTAGTGAAAATAGCTTGGCTTGGGTCAGGCACACTTTAGTCCTCAAACTGACATCTTTGCTCTTCAACCTTTTAATGAGATCTTGCGCTGCCGATTTGCCTAATGCAATACATCGTTTGATTTCTTGACTGCTGTTTCCATGAGTATTGATGATGAATCTAAGAAAAATGAAGTCCTTGACACCTTCAATCTTTTCTCCATTTATCATAATGTTATTTGTTGAAGCAGTGGTGAGGATTTTTGTTTTCTTTACATTGAGGTGCAATCCATTTATCATAATGTTATTTGTTGAAGCAGTGGTGAGGATTTTTGTTTTCTTTACATTGAGGTGCAATCCATATTGAAGGTCTTTGATGTTCATCCGTAAGTACTTTCACTCCTCTTTGCTTTCAGCAAGCAGAATTGTATCATCAGCATATCACAGGTTGTTAATGAGTCTTCATCCAAACCTGATGATGCTACGTTCTGCTTCAGAAAATCCATCTTCTCGACTTATTTGCTTAGCGTACAGATTGAATACATGCAGTGAAAGAGCACAACTCTGGTGCATACCTTCCCTGATTTTAAGCCATTCAGTATCCACTTGTTCTGTTTGAATGGCTGCCCATTGGTCTATGTCCTCATGAGCACAATTAAGTGTTTCAGAATACTCATTCTGTTGTCTATAGCTTGACATGATCCACAGATCGAAAGCCTTTGCATAATCAATAAAGCACAGGTAGACAACTTTCTGGTATTCTCTGCTTTCCATCTGATGTCAGCAGTGGTGTCTGTCATTCCGTGTCCTAGTCTGAATGTCGCTTGAACATCTGGCAGTTCCCTGTCAATGTACTGTTGCAGCTGTTTTGGAATTATCTTTAGCAAAACTTTGCTTGCATGTGCTATCAGTGATAATGTCCGATGATTTCTGCATTCTGTTGGGTGATCTCTCTTTGGAATGGGCACAAATATGGATCTCTTCCAATCAGTTGGCCATGTAGCTGTCTTCCAAATTTCTTGTCATAGATGAGTGAGCGCCTTCAGTGCTGCATCGGTTTGTTGAAAGGTTTCAGTTTGTATTTCATCAGTTCCTGGAGCCTTGTTCTTTGCCAGTTCCTTCAGTGCACCTTGGACTTCCTCCTTCAGTACTATTCGCTCTTGATTATATGCTACATATTGAAATGGTTGAACATAAACCATTTCTTTTTGGTACCGTGACTCTGTGTATTCCTTCAATCTTCTTTTGATGCTTTCGTCATCATTTAATATTTTGTCCTTGTTGTTAAGTGCCTCCATGTCAGTTACCACACATAGCGACCCTGTATAGGGTTTCCAAGGAGTGGCTGGTGAGCTTGAACCGCCGACCTTGCGGTTCAAACTGACTTTGCAGTTTAGCACATTAACACACAGCACCACGCCAGGACTCCATTTGCCCATAGAATCCTTCAATAGTTCACATTGAGGCTTGATTTTTTTTTTCTTCAGTTCTTTCAGCTTGAGAAATACTAAGTATGTTCTTCTGTTTTAGTTTTCTAACTCTAGGTCTTTGCACATATCATTATGATACTTGACTTTGCCTTCTCAAGCTGCCCTTTATAATTTTCTGTTCAGTTCTTTTACTTCCATTTGCTTTAGCATCTCTATGCTGGAGAATAAGTTTCAGAGTCTCTTCTGACATCCATTTTGGTCTTTTCCTTGTCTCTTATCTTTTTTATGACCTTTTGTTTTCTTCCTGGATGATGTTCTTGATGTCATCCCACAACTCTTCTGGTCTTTCAGTCATTAATGTCTAATACATCAAATCTGTTCTTGCAGTGATCCCTTATTTCAGGTGGAATATGTTCAGGGTCAAATATTGACTCTTGTGTACTTGCTTCAATTTTCTTCAGCTTCATCTTGAACTTGCATATGAGCTATTGAAAATTCTCATAGCCTGTTCCACAATCTGCCTCTGTCCAGGTCTTGGCTGATGATAATTGAGCTTTTCCATTGTCTTTTCCCATATATGTAGCATGATGTCCTCCAGGAGCTGGTCCATGCTGATACCATGTCTGAACCCAGATTACTAGTTGTTGTTAGATGCTGATTCTGACCCATTGCGACTCCCTGTGTGTGTCAGAGTGGGACTGCCACCAAAGTGCCACCAGAGCTCTGCAGCAAAGACCAGAAGAGAAAAAGGAGTTCCTTTGCAGACTAAAATTATGAAACGCAAATTCACACAACTTAAATGGATACACAATTATTATTTAATATAAGCTATATATTCGTATTTTGGAAATAGGTGCTGACAAGTAGACTCCAATTCAGTGGTAATCCTGTGATAGGAGAGAACTGCTTCATCGAGTTTCCTAAACTGTAATCTTTACAGAAGCACACCGCCCGGTGTTTCTCCCATGGAGATGCTGCGGGGTTCGAACCGCCAACCTTTTGATTGGTGAGTGAGGGTTTCAATGTTTGTGCCACCAGGACTCCTAAATTACTAGATTAAACCCCTTGTTGTTGAGTTGATTCTGACTCAGCAACCCTGTAGGGTAGATCAGTGTCTATAAAATAAATCTGGAATAATCTCAAATTATCTTAAATTTTGGATAAATATTTGTGAAGATCACTTAGTCCTCACAAGGCCTTCTGCTATTGAAGCCAAAATCATTACTTGCAAACCTCAGAGTAAAACCATGAAGGTGAAAGCAGGAAGATGACAAGTCTTGTTTGCCAAGATCCTTATCTAAATGTGTTATTATATTTGTTTTATAAAACTTATTATAGTGCAAAAGTCTTAAGTATACAGACAAAAGTTATCTGAAAACAGGGGTACATTATGTGGAACAAAAATAAAGAGCAAATGGAGTTAAAGGCAAGAGAATCATATAGAGGTTATAAAGCATAGGAAAGTGTCATTCAAAGAATACGACACTCATTTTGAAAAGGGGATATTAGTGCATACTGAGAAGTGGTTGGATTGTAGGTGTTCCATGTTTTCAAAGCGTTCTGGAAAGCAGGTGTGTGCTAGGTTACTTATTCTAGTCTGAAATAGTCCTCAAGGGTGCAGATTGCTCACATGGTCCCCAGCCAGCCTGGTCGCCTGTGAGTCAGTCAGACTTGGGAAGCCAGTGTTTTCAGACCTAGGGTTCACAACAAAAGGCCTACGGGAATCAAGTTCAAAAGAAAAGTCTCAAGAATCCTTTGGAAGCAAAATAACAGCAAAATGCTTTTCTATTTGTGGGCCCTGAGTCAAGGTTAATCAAATAACTTGCAGAGACCTGGAGAAGGTTGAAGGAGCTACAGATGGATGCAAAACAAATTCCAAGTCCCATGAATGAACCAAATAGGGCAGTGCAGAGAATGTGGTTTCTAGTGGATGAATCAGCTACCATTCAACTGCTATTTCACTCTGCAGGATTCTGAACTCAGATCTGAAGTTGTGCTCTTGAGTTTAAAATCTACTGAACCCAGGTGACAGGATGAGTAGATAGATGAGCAGGCAGCCACCCACAGCTGGGAAGGAAGCTAGACAAGTAAACAGGCTAGAGATGGGAAAAGGAGATGGGTCTAATCCGAGAATACTATGAGGAATGACTGTGTGCTGAGACAAAGGTCTTAAAGGAGGAGATGAGGACACCTGATCAAGAGGAAGAAGGCCTGGGTGTCCCAGATTCTAGGACAGAAGACAAGGGATGAAGCATAGTTCAAGGTTCTTGCTCCAAGTCCCGTCTTTGGGAGAGAAATAGGGCAGGTATACTCTGTGCTGGTAGAAGAACAAGAAGAGACAGGTTCATTTATGTTGAAATCAGAATGAGAATGACTGTTAGAGGAAAGACTGAGTAGGAAACAGAATTCTTCCGAATCCAGTCATCTGTGAGTGGAAGCCAAGTGCCAAAAGCCAGATGTAAATCACACTTTGCATAAGGAATTTGGGGATGGGGACCTAAAATCTGTGATGGCACCCTTTGTGACACGCTTAGATGAATGTTTAGCAAATGTTTTGTACAATCTGCCACATTCTGGAAAGAAGGTCTAATGGACTTGGGAAGATGAACAGTCACACTTTGGAATGACTTGACATCTAAATGTTAGGAGGATATTACCCTCAGGAGCTCTGGTAACATAGTAGCGTAGTGATGACCAGTCAGGCTGCTAATCTCATGGTCAGCAGTTGGAAACTACCAGTGGTTCCACAGGACAAGATGAAGATTTACAGCTTTGGAAACCCTATGGTGGTGGTGTGCCATGGAGTTGGTTCCGACTCATAGCGACCCTGCATAGGGTTTTTGAGGCTGTGAATCTTTACAGGAACAGAAATCCTCATCATTCTCCCATGGAACGACTGGTAGTTTTGAATTACTGACCTTGAGTTTCTAAGTGTGCCTCATATTCACAACCAGAGTTTTCAGAAACCTTATACTGAGAGGCGCTATGAGTGGGCACATCACCACCACCACCACCCAAATTCTACCATCCTTGTTTATGATAGAATCTCTTTGTTGTTGTTGTGACGTGACATTGATCTGGTTCCACACATGGCCATCTTATATAGGGTTTCCAAGGAGCAGCCGATGAGTTTGAACCACCAACTTTTGCGGTTCACACTGACCTTGTGGTTGAGTGTTTATCTTACAGCATCACACCAGGACTTCAGAATCCCTTTGAAACTCTGAAATCTGACTTCATGCATGGATTAGGGAAGATCTGCAACCCCTGCCAGAGCCCCAGGAAAGAGATGGCTTAGTGCATGAAGTCGCTCTTTAAAATAAATATTGATGGCACACTTGCCTCTGTCGTAAGCCAGGTGTTGTGGGCACAAATGTGTGCAAACCAGGCAGAGTTGAAATAAGTACAGTTTTCAAGTATCTGAAGCTTTTTTCAGGGAGATATTTGGCAGGGGTGATCTTCATTTTCTTTTAATGACTGAATAGGAGGAAATTTCTCAAAATAAGAGAAATTTTTGGTGAGTTATTATCATTGGAAAATCTTTCTAATCTTCATATTCTAAGATGTAGCTCTGGTAGCATAGTGGTTACAAATTGGCAGCCAACCTCAAAGTCAGCAGTTCGAAACTACCAGCAGTTCCATGAGAGAAAGAAGAAGCTTTCTGCTCCCGTAAAGATTTACAGCTTCGGAAACCCTGTAAAGGGTCACTATGAGTCGGAATCGACTCCACAGTACTTAACAACAACAACAACTCTTGTTCGGAACTCCTGGTGTGGCACTGTAGGATTGGCATTGGACAGTGAACCACCAGCTGGGCCCTTCAAACCCACCAGCTGCTCCTCGGAAACCCTATACAGGGTCACTATGAGTCAGAATCAACTCGTTGTCACTGAACAACAAGAACAACAACGTACATACATGCATACATACATATGTGCATGTTGTTGTTAAGTGTTGTGGCATCAGTGCTAACACATAATGACCCTTTATAGAGTTTTTGAGGAGCAGCTGATGAATTTAAACCACCAAACTTGCAGTTCAAACCCACTTTGCATGTATGTACATAAATCATTCATTCATCTATGCATCCTTCCATTCATTCAACAGTGTTGAGTATCCTGTGTCAGGCACTACATAGTAGTTGTTAAGTGCCATCAAGTCCGTTCCGACTCATAACGACCCTGTTATTGAGTTTCTGAGGAGCGACTTGTAGGTTTGAACCACTGACCTTGCAGTAAACTGTATTATCCTGAAGCACCATACCAGGAAGGACATACAATAAATGAGATAAATGAGAAACCGTTTCTTCCCTAAAGAAGTTCAAGATCTAACAGAAGAGTCAGATGTGGACATAGCCCCTCAAACCAGTGGTATTAGTTTTGATGGCGGCATCTCTTGGCTCACACTGAGGCTAGCAGATGCTTCTGCCATTGAGCAACATTATTGGTAGATGGCGCCATGCTGGGTACAGGGGGAAAGAGTGATTTGCAATTGACTCTTGTCTGTTTTCCTCCTACCTTCCACATTGTTTGAGCACATGGTTGGCATCAGTAAACATTTGTTGATAAACTAAATGGTCAAGAGTGGGATTTCTGTCTTTGGAGACAGGAATAGTTGTCTATTTGCTTTCTGAAAAGTGGAAACTGAGCAAGTGGATTTCCCAAGGGTCCCTCCTCTGGTCTGTTACTTTAGATTTCCACGCAAAAAAGTAGCATCTTATCAAAAGAAAACTCTCTCCTCCCTCCATATCATATGTCCATTGGGTAACTAATTTGGCCACCCTGGTGACATTTAGAGCTAATTTTTCCAGAGCACATGGTAAGTCTAAGTCTCCTTTTGCAAGTAGGTTTCAACACCTTGCTTTTTTCTGCCAGTCTTGCAATAAAATAAAAAACTCACTCTGAACCTTAATGGAGAATGAAGTGCCCAGTGTACATCATCATGCTTGAGCCTTGTTACTGTACATCCTGTTTGTACTTCCTAATGTTGTGACTATCCTCTTAGCAGAATTGTTTCTCCCTACGTAATCTGTACCTTCAGAGTTGAAATGAGATGTGGCACACTGCATAGTTCATCAAGAAAGCTATCCAATTCTCCTTCTCTGACCTTGGTATCAAAAATTCAGCAAGTTCTTTTCTATTTTAATCTCAAATGAGATTATGAACCCATTTGGGTAATGGGCTTGCACAGATAGCTCTCTGAACTATACATAGTAGACATCTTTTGGTTATGCCTACCCAGGTGAGGCAAGGAGAGGAGAGGAGGCTGTTAAATTGCAGGTAGTATGAAGCTGGACAGTAAAACTCCTTAGCCTGGGGGTGAGGTGTGGGTGGCAGTAACCTACAGAGGTCTCCAACAGCACTCAGTTAAGGGCAAGCATCTAAGATACACAACAATGAATAAAGCAATACGCTAGTACCGTAGAGTTCATTCCTGGTGACTCCTTGTGTTTCAGGGTAGATCTGTGCTATGTAGAGTTTTCAGTGACTGTGATTTTTTGCCTGTCTTTATGCAGAGGTGCCTCTGGGTGGACTCAAGCTTCTCACCTTTTGGTTAGTAGCCCAACATGTAACCCTGTGTACTGCCCAAGGACAATGGAATGTTGTTGTCAAGAGCCGTTGCGTTGGTTCCAACTCACAGTGACCTGTATAGGGTTTCCAAGAACAGCTGGTGGGTTTGAACTGCTAACCAGCGCTTATCCTACAGGACTCTATGATGTTAGCACCTTTATTAAGAGCTTCTTATGTGGCCAGATACAAGTACATCAACTTTGCAAGATTCATGGCTTCTTCGTGACAAATGTAGCAGGTGAAAACCACCATCACTGCCGTTGTACAGATAAACTAGCTGAAGGTTGGAGGAACTGAGCAACTCACCTGGTATCATACTAAGTTAAAGAGCTGAGATTTGAACCCAGACTCTGACCCACCACACCAAGCACTTGTGCGTTGTATTCATTAGTCGGTTCCCAATGCCTAGAGCAGTGCCGGTGGCCCAGGAAACATCCAATAAATACTTCTGAAATGCGGAACAAACATCCACCACATCCAGCTTCCCCTGGCCTGCCTTCTATAGCAGTCTTCAAGCACTGCAGAAATCCTGCAAGAGAGTGGAGTTGAGGACTTGGACTGAAACCAACAGCCATGCTTATTAAGATAAGCTGCCACAGGATTAACGGACTTCATTGTTTTTGCTGTGGTTTAGTCAGAGAGGTGGGATGAGAAAGGGCTCTCTGATTAAGAAATCAGCGTGGCATTGTTGTACGTGCATTAAACTGAATACGAATGCTTCTCCAAAACAGGGTTTAGCGAAGGATTGAACTTGACTTTTCAGCTGCTCTTCAGGATGCGTGTGGCGGCTGTGTGAGTGTGTGTGTGTGCAGTCATACCATTTCTTTCTTTTGCTGAGTCCTGGTGATGTTATAGGCTAAGCGCCGCACTGCTAACCACAAAGTCACCAAGTTCAAACCCACCATCTGCACCCGGGGAGGAAAATGAGGCTGTCGTCTTCCACAGTGATTGATTTACCACCTCAGAAACCATAGACAGAATCGCTGTCGAATCCATCGCAGTTGGCCTTGGGGCTCACACTGCCAGCACTTCTCCTAGAGAAACTTTGAACTGAGAATGGGAGAAATGAATTCATTCAGGAATGAAATGTGGTTGCTTTCTCAACTCCATCAGCCCCTTGGTGAGCGACAGCTCTCTGTTGGCGGAAGTTAACCAAGACTGATGACATTAGAAAGAACTAATTGGGAATGTCGGTCAAATCAAGGACTTCTTCCTAGGATGTTGTGCCAACTGCCTATGAGCGATGCAACCGTTCACGGGCTTTGTACTGGGTTTTTCTCTTCCTTCTCAAAGGAAACTGTGCTGATTGCTCTTAGGTGCCACCAAGTCAGTTCTGACTCCTATCGACCCCATGCACAACAGAACCAAACACTGACCAGTCCTGGGACTTCCTCACAATTGTTATGTTAGAGCCTATTGCTGCTGCCAGTGTGTCAATCCATCTTGCTGGGATCGTCCCCTTTTTGTACTGACCTTCCACTTTACCAAGCATGATGTCCTTCTCTAGGGACATCCTGATACTATGCCTGAGAAATGAAACAAAAAGTCTCACCATCCTGGCTTCTAAGGAACATTCTAGCTGTCCTTCTTTCATAACGGATTTGTTTGCTCTTCTGATAGTCCATGGTCTTTTTAATATTCTTCCCCAACACTGTAACTCAAATGCATCAAATCTTCTATGATCTTCCTTAATTCATTGTCTAGTTTTCACTTGCAAATGACGCTATTAAAAATACCATGGCTTGGGTCAGGTGCACCTTAGGCCTTAGACTGACATCTTTACTCTTCAACACTTTAAAGAGATCTTGTGCAGCAGATGTGCCTAATGCATTACGTTGTTTGATTTCTTGACTGCTGCTTCCGTGAGTGTTGATTGTGGATCCAAACAAAATGACTTTTCTCCATTTATGTGGATGAGCCTCCGTTTGTGAGGCTCTTTGTTTTCTTTACACTGAGGATTTTTACATTCTGATTAATCTTCACAGGAGCGCATTGCTGGCTGGATTCAAACCGCCAACCTTTTGGATTGCTGCAAGCACTTATCCATTGTACCACCAGGGCATTTTGCACAGGGAGCTTACGCATAGGAAGCCAGTTTCCATCTAGGTAGTTCTGACTCCTGGCAAGCCCTTGTGCATCAAAGTAGAACTGTACTTCATAGTGGTTTTAATGGCTGATTTTTCAGATGGAGATCACCAGGCCTTTCTTTGGAAGCACCTCTGCCAACCCTGTTTACCATTTGCATCACCAGTAAATGCCGTTTT
This sequence comes from Chrysochloris asiatica, assembly GCF_000296735.1. Taxonomy (NCBI): domain Eukaryota; kingdom Metazoa; phylum Chordata; class Mammalia; order Afrosoricida; family Chrysochloridae; genus Chrysochloris; species Chrysochloris asiatica. The sequence continues at coordinate 1,148,432 of NW_006408971.1, forward strand.
TGATGGTGTGGGCTGTTTCACCATGCTGTGTCTGACAGGAAGGGGATGCCCAGCACTGCCATGGTTGGAGTCTAGAGACAGAAGTCAGACTCACTGTTGGACCTGGTCTCCCCTCCCCCAGACCCTCAGGTGCTCCACTGGGTGACATTTAAGACTCACCACCTGCTGCCATCGGCTTTTCCAAGTCATAGTGAATTTGTAGAGAGTTTCAGACGCTACATCTGGAGAGAAGAGTATAGCCTCATCTTTCTCCCACAGAGCTGCTGGAGGATTTGAACCACCAGCCTTGTGATGAGCAACCCAGTGTGTAACCCACTAGGTCACCAGGACTCCTCCTACCTCAGTGTTGTTATTGTTGATGTTGTTGTTGTTATGTGCTGTGGAGTCAGTTCTGACTCATAGCGACCCTGTACAGGGTTTCTGAGCCTATGAATCTTTATGGGAGCAGAAGTCCTCATCTTTTTCCGCAGAACAGCTGGTAGTTTCAAACTGCTGACCTTGCGGCTCGCAGCCCGATTCGTAACCACTACGCTACCAGAGCTCCTTGTTATTGTTGATAAGTGCTGTCAATTTGGTTCCGACTCATAGTGGCCCTGTATAGGGTTTTCAAGAAGCGACTGGTGAGCTTGAACTGCCGACCTTGTGGTCCAGTGCTTTATCTCACAGCGCCACATGGGGACTCCTCGTACCTTAATGTTGTTGCTACTGGTATGAGCCATCGAGTCGGTTCTGACCCATAGCGACGTTGTATAGGGTTTCTGAGGAATGAACGATGCCATCACAGTCCAGCGCATTAGCCCGCAGCACCAAACCAGGACTCCCTGCTTCAGTTGCTGGTATTTCCCTGAGACACAAGGATCGCTTCTGCTCCCCACAAACCATCCACCTACCCCCACTCCAGACGTGAGTGCTTCCACACGGCCTCAAACCACAGTCTGGGCCTAGTACAAACATTGCTAAGTGCCGTCAAGTTGGTTCTGACTCATAGTGATCCTGTGTAGGGTTTCCAAGGATCAGTAAGGGGTTTGAACTGCTGACCTTGTGGTTCACAGTCCAGTGTTGGTCCTACAGTGCCACACCTGGAGTCCTGGTACCTCTCACTAACTTCTATTTTCCCTTAGGATGTGGGGGGAGCCTGCTAGTCCAGCATGTTGGACAAGGACATTCCACAATCCTTCCTGACAGCCTCTCCCCACCACCCTGCCCTTTAAGGGCCCTGTTCTGTGCTCAGTGGACAGGAATGTGGCCTGGTAGGAATCTACTAGTCAGCCTCACCGAGGTCGTGGATGAAGGGCTGTGGGCTCCAATCAGAGTGTGAGGCAAGAAGATTCATGTTAGGGATAAAGCTTTTGCTTCTTAAAAATGCTGTTGTTGGGAACCTAGATTGAGAGGGCATGGAGCAAGGCAGAATCTCCACTGAGTAGTATCCATTCTGCCTAGTCAGAGCTGATAAAAGGAGATGCAGATAGGTCCCTTGTGATACAATAGTAAATCATTGTTATCAGGACTGATTGTAAGGGCTGGGAATGTAAAGGTGGATGTTTTGGGGCAAAGGGAGGGGAATGATTAACCTTGCAGTCTAGGAGCAGAGGTCCCTGGGACCATCAAAGGAGAAGAGCAGAGAACAGAACCCTACCCAGAGAAGCAGCGATGTCAGGGATGGAGGCAGAGATGATGTGGGAAGATGGAGCAGCTGGAGACTTTGGACCTGGAGAGAGAGAGGGGCAGTACATGGATGATCGGGGGGCAGGCTTGCAGGGTATACCGTTTGGTTGATCGATGATGCATGGAAGGGATTGTAACCATGGCAAGGAAACGATATACGACGGGATCAATGTGAAGTTGATGTCCTCCCATGTCAACTATCACATAATTCACAATAAAGCATTAAAACAAAAAAATGCTGTTGTTGGTAAGTGCCCTTGAGTCCTTTCTGACCCATAGCCACCATCGGATTTCCAAGAAGAGGCTGGTTAGCTTAAATCAGTCACCTTGTGGTTCAACCCAACCTTGAGGTGAAAGGCTTATCCTACAGCGCCATGCCAGGACTCTATACCAGGATGGTGGTGTGCTGGGGAATTGGTTCCAACTCATAGCGACCCTATATAGGGTTTTTTTAGTCCTGGTGGCACTGTGGGTTAATGTGCTCCACTGCAAAATTGGTTTGATCCGCTAGGTTTGCAGTTCAAGCTCACCAGCGGCTTCTCAGAAACAGGGTCGCTATGGGTCGGAACAAATTCAGTGGTAAAATGTAAGAGTTTCTGAGGTTGTAAATCTTTACGGGAGCAGAAAGCCTCATCTTTCTCCCATGGAACCGCTGGTAGTTTCTAACTGCTGACCTAGATACTCAACCATCTAGTTTTGCCTGTTTCCCTACTTGAAGCAGGTCTTTGCTGGATTTGTTGATATCATGGATGATTAGGGAACTAAAAGGATTTGTGGTGTGGTGCCATAGGTAAGACTGGACTGAGAACCACAAGGTTCAGACCCATCCACTGCTCCTCAGAAACCCTATACAGGGTCACTATGAGTCAGAACGACTGGACAATACTTAACAACAACAACAGGGAACAAGACTTAGTGGGAGGGACTAGCTGCGACCTTTGTCAAGCCTAACCTCCACACCTGAGGCTATAATCCCTCTGGAGAATCTGCTTTCTTTGGTATGTGGATGAGATAGATCTGTGTAGACAGTATCTCCAGACAGTCTCTTTTGAGATATAAAATGAAGTTACACCAGCAGCCATGGGATAAATAGATGCTGCATCACATGACCATCACCAGGTCATATGACCATCACCCTGGAAGGAAGGATCCAAAAGGGCCTGTTTCCCTCAGAGCCAAGTCTTCTTATAGATCCCAAGCCCTGAATCTGTGAGAAAATAAACTTCTGTTTGTTACAGCCACAGCCTTGTAGTACTTCTGTTACAGCCCTCCTGGAGAGCAGATTAGCGTTGTCATGAGAGGAGCCAGGGAGCTCCCGTTAGGTGGCGCTGTTATGGGGGAAAGGTGAGGGCTGGGCGTTGACTAGACCTTAGCAGGAGGAAGGATGCAGAGAGGGGCCCGGTCTGAAGGACTTCCAGGTTGCAGGGTCTCTGTCTGTCTGGGATATTCAATACAGAAGACCCCCACACCCACCCACCACACCTTATTCAGGACTCTCCAGATAGTCCCTTTATCACGTTGTTTTATTTATTTTTACTTATTTATTAGATGTCTGCCTGTGCTTTATTGGCTATGCAAAGGCTTTCAACTGAATAATAACAAACTATGGATAAATTGCAAAGAATGGGTATTCCAGAACACATAATTATGCCCATGAGAAACCTGTACAAAGACCAAGAGGCAGTCACTGGAACAGAACCAGAGGATACTGAAAAGTTTAAAAATAGGAAAGGTGTGAGCTGGTATCGTATCCTTCCACCATACTTATTCAGTCCATCTGCTGAGTAACTAACCCGAGACGATGGACTATGTGAAGAAGAACATGCATCAGGATTGGAGGAAGACCCATAACAACCTGCCATATGCAGATGATACAACCTTGTTTGCTGGAAGCAGAGGAGTTAAAATACTTACTGGTGAAGATCAAAGACCTTAGTCTTCAGTCTGGATCACACCTCGATCACCTTGCTTTATGATATAGTCATTTACTGTTGTCAGACTGACTTAGTGGCAACTAACAAAAGCAACAAGGCTCTGGAGGAGAAAGCTCAGACTGTCTGCTCCCATAAAGGTTTGCCAGCCTTGGGAACTCTACACAGGGCTCCTAGGAGTCAGAACTGACATGGCGGCACACAGCAATTACAGATGCAATTAGTTAATATGAGGACCTGCAGGAGTGGGGTGGGTCCTAATCCAGTCTCAATGGTGGTTAAGTGCCGTCCAGTCAGTTCTGACTCATAGCAACCCTGCATAGGGTTTCCGAGGCTGTAAATCTTTATGGGAGCAGAAAGCCTCATCTTTCCCCTGTGGAACAGCTGATAGTTCCGAACTGCTGACCCTGAGGTTAGCAGCCACCCTGAGGTTAGCAACCTGATTCATAACCACTGTACTACCAGAGCTCTCAGTGGTGTTCCAGATATAAGAAGAGACACAAAGACAAAGAGACAGAAAGAGAGAATGTCATGTGAAGACAGATGGAGGAGACAAACATTATGGGATGATGGGCAGAGACCGAAGTGGTGCTGCCATGAGAAGAACCAAGGATTGAAAACGAAAATCCTCTGCCACCAAGTCCATTCCAACACAGCAACACCATAAAAGGTTTCCAAGTGGTTACAAATTGGGCTGCGAACCTTAAGGTCAGCGGTTCGAAACTACCAGCTGCTCCGCGGGAGAAAATGAGGCTTTCTACTCCCGTAAAGATTTACACCCTCGGAAACCCTATACAGGGTCGCTATGGGTCGGAACCGACTCGACGGCACATAACAACAACAACAATCTTTATGGGAACAGACAGCCTCCATCTTTCTCCCATGGACCAGCTGCTGGATTTGAACTGCCAACCTTGTAGCTAAAGCCCTTGGTTTTATGAAGGCTGTGGACCCCTAACTACATTTTAAGTTTTGATGTAAGTTCAGATGCCATTTGATTTCTCTGTTACTTTATCGATGCTTGTTGCTATAAGAGCTGTTCAGTCGGTTCCAACTGTACAGGCTCATAGCAACTCTGTACAGGGTTTCCAGAGAGTAGCTGATGGGTTTGAACTGCCGATCTTGTGGTTAGCAGTCCAGTGCTGATCCTACAGTGCCATATCACTGCTTGCTGACTGCTAACTAGCAATCTACTATTACATAAGTTTGGAGCAAGCTCTGGAAGGGGCAGGTGGCCCTCAAGAAGAATGTGTTTGAAAGTAGATTGACTGCCCAGAAATCCCTCTAGTTGGTATATGTCCATATGAAATAAGAACCAGGACACAAGCAGATACCTACACACCAATGTGTATCACAGCACCATTCACAATAGTAAAAAGATGGAGCCAGCCTAAGTGGCCATCCATGGAAGAATGAATAAACAAACTTTGGTACATACATGCAACGGAATATTATGTAACCCTGAAGAATGATGACTCTGCAAAACACCTCATAACATGAATGAACCTGAAGGATGTTATGCTAAGTGAAGTAGGTCAATCATAAAAGGACAAATATTGTATAGGACCACTCTTGTAAACACTCAAGAAAATAATTTCATACTAAAAAGAAACATTCTTTAATGGTTACCAGGGGTGAGAGGGAAGACAGAGTAATTCATTGGCCAGAGGATGTTGTTAAGTGCCGTCGAATCCATTCTGACCCATAGAGACACTATACAGGGTTTCCGAGGAGCAGCTGATGAGCTTGAACCACTGACCTTGAGCTTCAAACGACTTTGCAGTCCAGCGCATTAACCCACAGTACCACACCAGGACAGACACATGTTAATTCAGGTGGCGGGGAGGGCAGTATACTCAAAGGCAGTTAACAATAACAACAACAATGTGCATAGACCTGGAGTTAGAAAACCAACAGGAAAGAACACGTTCAGCATTTCTCAAGCTGAGGAAACTAAAGAAAAAATTGAAACGTCGACTTACAGTATTGAAAGATCCTCTGAGCAAATTATTGAATGATGCAGACAGCATCAAAAGAAGATGAAAACTTGTGATGTTTGTATGTTAACTATTCAACAAACTGAGAGAAACATAACAAACTTTTGCTTATGTTTCTTTGTGGGTTAATCCAAGTTTACAGTGATTGAGAACTGATTGAAGGTAAGGTTTCAACAAGAAAGTACATTTTGTGCAAAAGTTTTATGTTTTAAGTTATAATTGGTTAAAAGTGCTTGGGTGCGAACTGAAAGGTACACGGTTTGAACCCACCAGCCTCTCTGTGGGAGACAGATGTGATGGTCGGCTTCCAGAATAGCACCATGGGAACTCTCTGGTGCAGCTGCACTCTGCCCTACAGTGTAGCTCGGAGGCAGGATAGACTCAGCAATGGGGTTGAATTTTTGTGGTTTTGACCTACATTTAGATGAAGAATTCTATAGATGTTAAAAGTAAGGATGACCAAGTGTAAATTTAATGAGTGGGTCAATTAAGAAAGATACATATGCACTTTTTCTTTTTAATTTTTTTAAAGGTTTTTATTGTGGATTGAGTGAAAGTTTACAGGG
>NW_006408971.1:1159920-1160650 GCF_000296735.1 Chrysochloris asiatica
AACAGCTGGTAGTTTCAAACTGCTGACCTTGCGGTTCACTGCCCGATTCATAACCACTACGCTACCAGAGCTAATAAGGTATAATTAATTGTATCTTAACTTTTGAAAGACTTTTTTAAGACAGATGGAGACAACTGGGCTGTTTGTAATAACATAAGAAAGATTATCCTTGATTAGAGTTGGTTTAAATTTCAGATACTCACTTTTTAATTGATTGCTCTGTGTTCACACTTTGGAAAAGGCACCTGAAACAATAAAGCAATCGTGGACAGTCTCCTCTCCTTCTAAAAACAATGAAATCATATTTCTTACCTATGGGGTGTGTACAGTGAAGGTGAGAGCCCTTAGAATATGTCAGACCACAGTATAAAATTCCCCCCGCGCCCACTACTTTCTCCTTACTGTTTCAATCGCCTTACTTACATTGTGGGTGAAACTGGAATTCTGCATAATGTGAACAGGATACACGATTTATATAAACTGTTTTCCTTGGGCCAGTTCATTCTTATATAAATGAGTTTAAGTTTTAAACTTAAACTCATGCTCAGTGTTTGATAACTGCTCATAGAGGTGGTCTGTTCTGGGGCACGGTCCCAGCCAAGCCGACGAGATCAGTGTCAGGTGAGTGCAGCTGATTCTCCCTGACAGTCACAGTTACCTCTGAGGTGAGATTCATATTTCACCACAAGGTAAATCTGTGTCACTGCAAAAGCCCTTTGAAATGCAAGGT
>NW_006408971.1:1162815-1164533 GCF_000296735.1 Chrysochloris asiatica
GCAGTCCGATTGGTAACCACTACGCTACATGTTTACTTGAGCTTTATTGACTACAGCTTTCAATTGTGTGGATCATGACAAGCTATGGACAACATTGCACAGAATGAGTATTCTGAAACACTTAATTGTGCTCTTAGGAACCGGTACATAGACCAAGGGGCAGTCATTTGAACAAAACAAGGTAACACTGAATGGTTTATAATTAGAAAAAGAGGAAACCCCAATGAGATGGATTGGCACGGTGGTGGCAATAATGGGTTCAGAAATAGCAGAAATTGTGAGGTTGGCGCAGGACCGGGCAGTGTTTCGTTCTGGTACCAACTGGATGGCACCTAACCACAGCAACATGTGCATGTGGATGGCTTCCTCCATCCAGGACAATTGTTTTTGCTATGTTTTCTCTTATTAAAGGCTTGGACTCCTGGTTTGGTGCTGTGGGTTAATGGGCTGAACTGCAAAGTCGGTTTGAACCGTAGGGTCAGCAGTTCAAGCTCACCAGCCACTCCTTATAACTGTATACAGGGTCGCTATGGGTCAGAACTGACTCAACAGCACTTAACAATAACAATTGAAAGCTTAGTAAAAGGGCCCCTAGAACATATTTGGAGTCCTGATGTGATGTTGTGGGTTAATGTGCTGGACTGCAAAGTCAGTTTGAACCACAGGGTTGGTAGTTCAAGCTCACCAGCCGCTTCTTGGAAACAGGGTTGCTATGGGTTGGAACCGATTCGACGATACACAACAACAACAACATATTTAAGGAGCTCTGATAGCGGCATAGTGGATTACGACCTGAGTTGCTAACCACAAAGTCATTAGCTTGAATCTCTCAGTCACTCCCTAGGGGAAAGATGAGGTTTACTGCTCAGAACCACTATACAGGGTCTCTATGAATTGGAACCGACTTGGTGGTACACAACCACCACTAACACCTGAACATGTTTGAGTCAGGGCCCTTTTTCTCCTAGCCCTGTGGGAACCCACCATAGGCAGAAACAGAGTCCGGGAGAAGCCAGCGTTGCTCAGTCCTGATTTGGGCCCCTGGCCCCTGAACTGTGAGCGAATGCACCGCTGTTGTTTTCAGTCCTGAGTCAGAACTGACTTGGTGGCAGTGAGTTCGTTTGTGGTACTCTGCTATGGCAGCCACAGGACACTAATACATGGGGTGGGGGTGGGGGGACAGGCAGAGCTTCAAGGTAATTACCACTGTCGCAGTGGAGGCTCAGGCTTCGCTGAGAGATCCAGGAGAAATGTAATATCCATGTATTTTGGCTTTGTTGTGATGTAGCATTCTTAGATAAAACAGGAGATGTTTCATGGTGGTTTGACAGCTTGGGGTTGTAGCTCCTGATCCTGGGGGGTTAGTCTCCCCTGCTGAAGGGAAGATTACCCTGGACACGTTGGAGAGGAAACCCAACTAGATGGTCTCCAGATGACTCTGTAGGAAGAAAGCAAGTTCTATAGTCCTGCCCTTCCATTGCCTCCTCCTTCCACTCCCAGTTCCCCTGTTGCCAGCCCCAACTAGTGGGACTTGGGGGCAGAAGGGGTGGGGCAGGACATGAGTCATGGCTGAGCACCAGGCTGCCCTGGAGATTTCTTCTTTTCTGTGTTCCTCTAATGGTCCAGTTGGTGGTTGGCTACATAGGTCTGTCTCCCTTTTGAATCTGGTCACCTTCCTTTTTGCCCCTTCTCTTGTGGAATATAAGGAGCTCTGGTAG
>NW_006408971.1:1164978-1172059 GCF_000296735.1 Chrysochloris asiatica
GTGGGTTTGAATTGCTGACCTTGAGGTTATCAGTCCAGTGCTTATCCTACAGCTCCTTGGCTGTCTCCATGATAAGCAGTACCATTTAATCACTTACTGATTGCTAACAACGTTTCTCTTATCACTGGTTTACGATAAATTATCTTCTTGTTCTCCCAAAGCTCCTTTCCTTGGGAATGTCTTGAAATCTGAACAAAGTGCCAGGTATGTAGAATTTGCCAGTTTACCTCCTCGGCAGCTGCCCTAATGGGTAAGCTCTTACTCTAAGGCTTGCCCAGTCCCTGTTGGAACTGGGATGTCACCCAGTCTAGCCTGCTGGGGGGAGGTGGAAGCTTGGATGGAGCATATTGTAATGGAGGAAAGAGTAGGGAGGGCCCAACACCCAGTGGGAGATGGAAGCTTGGATGGAGCATATTGTAATGGAGGGAAGAGTAGAACCCAACATTTAAGGGGAGGTGGAAGCTTGGATGGAGCATGTTGTAATAGAGGAAAGAGTAGGGAGGGCCCAACACCCAGTGGGAGATGGAAGCTTGGATGGAGCATATTGTAATGGAGGGAAGAGTAGAGCACAACACCAAACTATCGAATTGATAGTTGGGTATTGGACTCTATGGTGACCACCTCCAGCATATTGAAACACTACACCATCTTCATGATCATCAGAATGCTCCAATCCAATGGCAGCGACTGTGTCTATTTTGAGAGGTTTCATCCAGCGCTATATAGGGCACTGTTCTGTTCTGGTCTGTAGACTTTTCCCTGGCTATTTTCAGAAGGAGGTCACTTGGCCTTTCTTTCTAGGGAGTCTTAGTCTGGAAGCACTGCTGACACCTACTCACCATGAGTGACCCTGGTGTCCTAGCTCCCAACACCAAGCAGCACAAGGGTTTCACAGAAAAACAAACTAATAAATTGTTGGTGTAACTGCCCCACCCCCCTTGTCTTTTTCCTTTACAGTGAAATATTGGAGGCAGAAATCCGAGCTGTGGACTTTGTCCAGAGATAAGCAAATCAAGTTTTATTTGATAAATTAAAATATAACTAAGGAAGGTGATTGGACCCTTGTCATTTAGGTCTGTGTGTGTTTCCTTAACCTTTTAGAAGCCATTAGTATTAAACATAGATATGAACATAGATATTGACCCAACATTTCACAGGAATCATCTGGAATGGAAATAGAGTTATCAGAGTCTCCAAAGCTCTGAGATCTGTGCATGAGGATCTGACCACCTCTTCAGTGACATTCCAGTTGGCATGTGTATGTGATAAAATTGCCACCATGTGATGGGACCTACTGAAAGTGGAGGAAAGGAACTCTCTGACAATGAGGAGTCGATTGTAATCTAGTTAAGATTAGACCAACAAGTCCACAAACATATCTTAAAAGACAGTAAGACGTCAGTCATGTCTTACACAGAACACAGTTCTGAACCTAAAGTGTAAAATAAGGGAAATTGTTTTTAGAAAGCCTATGCACTTTACTAAAGCGTCAGACTGTGAAGTCGTTTTAACTGCAAGGTAGGTGGTTCAAGCTCACCAGCTTCTCCTTGGAAACCCTATACAGGGTCGCTATGGGTCGGAGTCGACTTGATGGCACTTAACAACAACAATGCACTTTACAAGGATTAGTCTGACTTTACCTGGAATTCACATTCTGTGTGCAGTGGTGCAATGCTAAATTACTGGCTTGACAAGTTTGGCCGCTCATTGATGGCTCTCCTTGATAATTACTGGTGATTGGAGTGAGAAAAGTTGTAAACAAAGAAGGATCAGTAATTGAAAACTATGGCCGTGGTGATAGAAATGATGCAGAACATGGTATGATAGAATTTTGCAAGACCAATGACTTATTCATTGGAAATACCTTCTTTCAACAACTGGAAGGGTGACTATACATGTGGAAAGCAGTTCTAGTGGCTCTGTGGGTTAGGTGTTGGGTTGCTAACCTCAAAGCAAGTGACTCAAACCCACCAGCCACTCCAAGGAAGAAAGATGAAACTGTCTGTCCCTGTGAAGGTTTATCCTCTCGGAAACTGTGTGGAGCAGCTGTACTCTATCCTACAGGTCTCCAGAAATTGTCAGAAAACCAGTGGAGATGCTTCAACAAATGGATACAACACCGGAAGTACTCACTCATCTTTGCCAAGGAATTTGGAAGACCTGGCCAACTGACTGGAATAGCATTCCAATGGCATTTGGAATGCCCATTCCCAAGAAAGATGGTCTTACAGAATGTGGAAACTGCCAAATGATGTTATTAATATTACATGCAAACAAATTTTTGATGAAGATAATTCAAAAACAGTTGTAACAGTATATTGACAGAGAACTACCAGAAATTCAAGCTGGATTCAGAAGAGGACATGAAATGAGGCATATGATCAGTGACCTTAGATGGATCTTGACTGTAAGCAGAGGATGCCGGAAAGATGTTTACTTGTATTTTACTACCTGTGCAACTGTGTGGATCATAACAAATGATAGATAACATTGACAAGAATAGGAATTTCAGAACATTAATTGGATTCATGCAGAACCTGTATGCAGACCAAGAGACAGTCTTTGAGCAGAACAAGAGGATACAGTGTGGTTTCAAATCAGAAAAGGTGTGCATTAGGGATGTATCATTTCTCCATACTTATTCAGTCTGTATGCTGAGCAAATAATCCAAGAAGTTGGCCTATACAAAGAAGAATGCAGCATCAGGATTGGAGGAAGACTCAACAGCCTGCGATATGCAGATGACAGTGGGTGTGTATTGAAAGGGAAGTGAACTTCAAGTACTTACTGATGAAGATCAAAGACTACAGCCTTCAATACATTCATACACCTTAATGTAAAGACAATCTTCACAATAAGCAACATAATAATTAGAGAGAAAATATTGATGTCAAGGATTTCACTTTACTTGGATCCACAATCGATGCCCATGAAATCAGCAGTCAAGAAATTCAATGGCATATTGTGTTGGGCAGATCTGTTGCAAAAGACCTTTAAAGAGGAAGAATGAAAAGTCTCTTTGAGGACTAAGGTCTGCCTGACTCAAACCATGGTATTTCCAAATGCCTCATGTTGTTGTTGTTGTTGTTAAGTGTCGTTGAGTCGATTCCGATCCATAGCGACCCTGTATAGGGTTTCTAAAGAGCAACTGGTGAGATTGAACCACTGACCTTGCAATTCAAACGACTTTGCAGTCTGGTGCATTAACCCACAGTGCCACACCAGCACTCCAAAATGCCTCATATGCTTGCAAAAATTGGACAATGAATAAGGAAGCCCAGATAAGACTGATACTTTTGAATTACGGAATTGGCAAAGAGTATTGAATGCATCATGCACTGCCAGAAGAAGAAACAGATCTAACTGAGAAGTACATCTAGAATACTCCCTAGATGGCGAGACTGCCTCACATACTTTGGACATGTTATCAAGAAGGACAAATTCCCTACCCAGAGAAGCAGTGATGCCTGAAATGGAGCCAGAGATGATGATGTGGAGCAATGGAGCAGCTGGAGACTTTAGATCCAGGGAGGGAAAGCGACTGTGTGCTGAAGACCTGGGGGGCACTGGGGAAGGATTGCATGGAGGGGATTGTAACCATGGCAATGAGACGATATATGATAGAATGAATGTAAAACTAATGTTCTCCCATGTATACTATCACATAATTCACAATAAATCATTTAAGAAAAAAAAAAAGAAGAAGAAGGACAAATTCCTGGAGAAGAACATGTGTGGTAAAACAAAGGGTCAGTGAAGAAGGAGAAAAAGAAAAAGCGGAAGAGGAGGAAGAGGAAGAAGACCAGCCACGAGGTGGGTTGCTACAGCATTAGCAGCAATGGGCTCTGACACAACAATGACTGTGAAGATGGTGCAGGGCCAGGTGGGGTTTCCTTCTGTTGTTCAGGCACCTGGCAACACCACCAGTCCTTAGTGAAAACCCCAGCTGAGAACAGGACCTTTTTCTGGCCAAGCAGCCCTTCTTCCTTGAGTTTGGTTGATATCAGAAAGTGAAAGGTGTATTGGAAAATCTGTATTGAGGACACAAATTCCAAGTTTTTGTTGTTTTTCCTGTTGCTTTGTTAAAGATGATCTCTCATGAACCAGAGACAAAGAACAATTGTATGCCTGTCTCACATAAGGCTGCTCCGACCACAGGCAGCATGGAACCTTGATTTGGACCTCCTGACATCCCCTTCCTCACTGTGGACCAGGGAGAACAGAATGTAGGGACTGTGAGAATTTTCTGGAAAGTTGAAATGTATAACGTGAATTGCCACAGGATAAAATCAGCAGCAGTTCTGCTTTGGATAACAAACTGCCTTTTCTGCCTTAGTAAATAGGGAAGTGACCCTTGAATCGCTGCTGGACTGGGAGGATGAGCATTGTGACATGAGCCACCTTTTAGGAAGTTCAGTAGTCATGACTCCATGGAATAAGAATGCAGCAGAAGCTAGAGATGGGCTGCATAATGAGAGAGAAAAGGAACAGACATACTGATAAACAGTAACAGGAAATCCCTATCTCTGCTTTTGTTTGTTTGTTTTCTAACATCTCTTGGATTTTTCTAAATGGCGTGGTAGGAAATTATGATAGAGAAAGTCTGGAAGGTTCCATTGTCCCAGGCCAACGTATACTTTTAGAAGAGAGCTAAACTTACAGTACCGTGTTTTCCTGCATCTGATACAGCTGAACGACACTGCATTATTAACTCGGTTTATTGAAAGTAAAAAATCCCATCCTTCTGAAGTGTTTGCTTTGGTACTGATGATGTCTTAGTATAATCTAGACTTGTTGTTGTTGTTGTTGTTAAGTGCCATCGAGTCGGGTCCGACCCATAGCGACCCTGTACAGGGTTTCCGAGGGTGTAAATCTTTACGGGAGTAGAAAGCCTCATCTTTCTCCCGCGGAGCGGCTGGTAGTTTCGAACCGCTGACCTTAAGGTTCGCAGCCCGATTCGTAACCACTACATGTCATTATGGTCAACATAGTAAGAAGCCATTGGTTAGACATTTCTTTGAAATGTGGTGGTTCTGATTGGCCATTCCATTCATTTTTTGAATATTTAGTAACCACCTATCTCCACAAGATCTCTTTAAAGTGTTCAAGTCAAAGATGTCAGCTTGAGGACTAAGATGCACTCTGATGTCACTGTTTCTCTGGGTAGGGTCCCACACTCCACTCTTCTCCCTTCATGGTCCCAGGGACCTCCACTCCTGGACTGCAGAGTCAACCATTCCCCTCCTTTTGCTACAAAACATCTACCTTTACATATCCAACCCTCACAGTCAGTCCTGATAGCAATTATTCACTATGGTCCCACAGCCTTTCTCTTGTCTTGTACACTGGAAACAGCTGAACATTCTGAGATAGTTGCCTTAGGACTTCTACTTTACGGTTTGAATTGTCTTATCTTTCCAATAGTAGAGGCAGCTCCTTGAGGCTGTGTGGTTTCCCAGCTCCCCCTGATGGTGATTCAGTAAAGATTTGCCAAAGGAATGAAAGGTATGCTCTGAGGAAGGCTAGGAGAAAAGGCCCCTATAGAAGTAGTGATTATTGTTGTTAAGGGCCATTGAGTCAGTTCCAATCCTTGTTGTTGTTAGCCAACTTATAGCAACCCTATGCACAACAGAATGAAACACTGCCCGGTCCTGGGCCAACCTCACTATTGTTGCCACGCCTGATGACATCGCTGCCACCACTGTGCCAGTCCATCTCGTTGAAAACATGAGATCTTTCTCCAGTGATTGGCCCTTCCTGACAATATGCCTGAAGTATGAGAGATGAAGTTTGGCCATCCTGGCCTCCAAGGAACACGCTGGATGTACTTCTCCCAACACAGATCTATTGGTTCTTTTGGCAGCCCATGGTACTTTTAGTATTTTCCTCCAACACCATCACTCAAATGCATCCATTCTTCTATGGTCTTCTTTATGCACTGTCCAGCTTTCACATGCACATGAGGTTATTGAAAATACCATGGATTGGGTCAGGCGCACCTTAGTCCTCAAGCTGACATCTTTAATCTTCAACACTTTATAAAGGTCTTGTGCAGCAGATTTGCCTAATGCAATACGACGTTTGACTTCGTGAATGCTGCTTCCATGAGTGTTGAGCAAAATGAAGTCTTGGACAACTTCATTCTTTTCTCCATTTATGTGAATGTGGATCCAATCCATAGCAATGCTTTCTAGGATTTCCGAGGAGTGGCTGGTGAGCTCGAACTGTGACCTTGCGGTTCAAACTGACCTTGCAGTCCAGCGTATTAACCCAAAGCGTCACACCAGAAAGTGATTTCTCACCATACTACCAGCTGTTCAACCAAAGTTAGGAGTACATCACAGCAACCAGATGACAGATCTGTTGCTTGAATTAGGAGGAGACTGAATCTTCTTCCCACATGTGTTTTGTTTCTTAGAGTGGTATGCAGATGAATACCAAGCACCAGTTTCAAACACTTACAAGTGAGCTTCAGTGAGGCATGTCTGGGAACTGTAGCAAGAAACATGGTACAACTCATGGTTGTACTCCACCCCGAGGGCTACTTCACAGATATATGGGTTCATCCTTGTTATTCTGATTCCATATTGGTGAATTTGCTTATTCCTTAAAATATACTGGTGGTGGTGATTGGTGGTTATGTGCCGTGGAGTCAGCTCCGACTCATAGCCACCCTATACAGGGTTTCCGAGGCTGTAAATCTTTACAGGAGCAGAAAGTCTCATCTTTCTCCCTCAGAACAGCTGGTAGTTTTGAACTGCTGACCTTAAGGTTCGCAGCCCGATTCGTAACCACTACTCTACCAGAGCTCCTTTAAAAATGTACTAGTCCCCTATATACATACAGCCAACTGATTTTTGATAAAACACCTAAATATGTCTCATGGGGAGGTGATAGTTTCTTCAACAGATGGTGCTGGCAGAACTGGAAAATGATATGCAAAAGATTGAACCAAGATATTCACCTCACACCTTATACAAAAACCAACTCAACATGGTTTAAAGACCTAAATGTGAATCCCAGAATTATGAAGGCCATCAATGAAAAAATAGGGACAAATGTGAGGGCACTAATTCAGGGA
>NW_006408971.1:1173559-1190042 GCF_000296735.1 Chrysochloris asiatica
CAAGTTGCTCGCCCAAGAGACATCAAGGCAAGTGGTCAGGGCCTCTCAGAGCAAACCCTCTTCCACACTCTGATTGGTGACCACATTCGTCACCGATAAGGGGAAGTGAGGGAAAAACAACAATGAAGCAGTGAGCTAAGCCCTACAATGTTCAATAGGCTCCTGTGAACCCGGGTGGAGACCTGGTTGGCAGTGTGGCAAGACCTGGGGACTTTTGGGCCCAGAGTCAGTGACATAGCCACAGAGGACTAGAGTGGAGAGTGAAGCGTCTAGCTGATAAGAAGAGAGGGCATATGTACAAGAACACCCACACTTGCAGATAATACCCACTTGACCTGGCTTCAATGACTGGATGATCAGAGCTCAACTAGAATAAGAAACAAGAGGGAAAAAAGCATAATCTGATCCATTTTGATGAACTTGACCTACATCTATGGATGCAGTAGCTCAAAAGAGGGAAAAAATCTTTACAACTAGGATCATTCCCACCCCCTCCATACACAGATTAGCCAGGGATGGGCAACTTGGACATTGGCTACCCAAAATAGCGTAGTGGTTACGAATCGGGCTGCAAATCACAAGGTCAGCAGTTCGTAACTACCAGCTGTTCCGCCGGAGAAAGATGAGGCTCTCTGCTCCCATAAAGATTTACAGCCTCCGAAACCCTGTACAGGGTCGCTATGAGTCGGAACCAACTCCATGGCACATAACAACAACAAAGGCAAGAAGTGACTGGCTTACAACCTTTTAAGAGGGAACCTAGATCCAGAGGGAGTGGAGGAAGGTAGAATCTCCACTGAGTAGTATCCATTCTGTCTAGGCAGGGCTGATGAAAGGAAATGCGGATAGGTCTCTTGTGATACAATAGTGAATAACTGTTATCAGGACTGTTTGTGAGGGTTGGAAATGTAAAGGTAGACATTTTGTAGCAAGGAGGGAAGTGATTAACTCTGCAGTCTAGGAGTGGAGGTCCCTGGGACCATCAAGGGAGAAGAGCAGACAGCGGGACCCTACCCAGAGAAGCAGTGATGCCTGAGATGGAAGCAGAGATGATGACGTGACAGATGGAGCAGCTGGGGACTTTAGACCCAGAGAGGGAGAGGGGCTGTGTGCTGATGACTGGGGGGCAGGGTGGGGGCCAGGCTTGTAGTGTATACCCTTTAGTTGATTGATGATGCATGGAGGGGATTGTAACCATGGCAATGAAACGATATATGATAGGATGAATGTAAAACTAATGTTCTCCCATTTAAACTATCACATAATTCACAATAAAACACTAAAAAAAAAATTTTCGAGGAGGGGACAGCTGCTCCCGTGCAAAATAAAAAAAAAGTACTAGTCCTACATAATCACTTGTGGGACCTTTGCTGCCATTCGTAGGCATATGCAGAGTGACAAAAAAAATTTCAGTGTCCCAGTACCCGTTCCCAGCTGGAAGTCCAACAAGGTGAGATTCTTCTGTCTTCTGGATCCAACTCGCATACTTTAAACCAGCGTTCTTCCATGGTCAATTTTGTGCCACATCCTTTACATTTTTGTTGGTGATTTCACTTTTTTAACAGTGGTCCAATCCTAGTACTGAAGTGTTGTCTGGTGTGTACCTAAGTACACAAAGGTTGTGCTGTGCTTTGTGGAGAAAATGTGTGTGAGATGAACTTTCTTCAGGCACGAGTTATGGTACTGTTGTCTGTGAGCTCAGTGTTAATCAGTTGACAGTAATTATCAAAGTGCCTGTAAACAGAAACACACATTGAACAAGGCTGTGTATTAACCCGTAAACAAAAATGTTGTAACGAGAGGCTCACAGGAACCTAACCGTGTATTTCTCCCATGCAGCGGTTCATTGTTTTCTTACCCAGTGTTTGTAGCAAATTTATAGAACAGGGCTTCTGTAAATAATGACAATAGTTTGTACTATTGAACCAGCAATGGGTTTATTTTTTTAATGGACTCCCTTTCAGGAAACACGCTTTCTAGGAATTATTAGATGTCTTCCTGAGTAGTATAGGTTTGATGGCTTGCCTCATTGGTAAGATCAATGTGGCATCATGCGTGACTGAGCTGAGCAGTTGCAAAGAGCCCTGTTCTTGGTTTCAAGCTCTGCTCTCACCATCTTGGAATTCAGAATAATTTTTGAGCCAGGGCCCCCGTCTCCTGATTGTGCTCTGGGTCCTGCAAGCGGTACAGCTCTTTTCCCTTGAGTCACAGAAGTTTAGTGAGTCTTCACAGACCCTCAATTAACTCCAGTCTCCTTCCAACCAACTCTGGACAGACTGAGATACTGCAATGATTTAAAAAGAAATCCATCATCCCCAGGAACTTGTTAACGACCAATGTAGTAGGGGTGTCTCCTTAGCGAATTAAAGGTGGTCCATTGTTACTGGTTGCCTCAGAAGTAGCCTCAGTTTGTGCCTTTGTATAGGAGTCCTGTTGTGGTACTGTGTGAGAAAGCAGTGGACTGCAAGATTGCTTTGAACCACAAGGTCGGCAGTTTAAATTCATCAGTCACTCTTTGGAAACCCTATACAGAGTTGCTATGAGTTGAAATCGACTCGACAGCACTTAACAACATTGCTAGGTGTTTCTCTTAAATACATAGACCACATCTTGTGTAGTCAGCCCTTTTCTTCATGTTTAACTCTGGGAGACTTGATCAAATTAACATCTCTTCCTCTAAGTTGCAGATGCTAATTTGATCAAGTGACAATATTAAGTTCAAAGGAGTTGTTGCATTATCCTCTCAAATTGGCTTCCATGGCCAAGGGTGTCCTGCCTCTTACTAGAATCCCTTATTAGGAACATACTTGTTGCTCAAATCAGATGCATGGGGTGGTGGAACCTGGCAAGGAATGTGGGATCTGTAGAAACAGATCCAATCTGTAATTGAGTCTGGAATAAAAGTAGTTATTTGGTACCACCAAGTCAGTGCTAATTCATAACGAGCGCTATGTACAACAGAACAAAACACTGTCAGCGTCACAACTGTCTGAGCCCATTGTTGTAGCCACTGTGTCAGTCCATGTCCTTGAGGTCTTCCTCTTTTTCTCTGAACCTTCTACTTTACCAAGCATGATGGGACTGGTCCCTCCTGAGAACACGTCCACATGGTACATGTGTCTTCTAGCTAGGACTGTGAGCCTCCCAATATGCTGGCCTTCTGAGCCCATCTTTTCTTCTTCAATCATGTCCCTTTCCACTGTTTTCACTGGCTCAAGGAAGCATTTCTCAGGTTCTCAGATTTCCTCAAGACGTGGTTTTTTGGTGAGACACTGCTCGGATGCTGGGTGCACAGGGAACACAGGTACATCTGCTTAGGGACGTCCACTCTGGAGAGGACTCACTCAGGACACCATCCCTGGCTGGTTGCTAAAGGAGATAGTCATTCCCCTCCTGTTTGAGCCCTGAGATCTTATTAATTTAATTGCAGGGATTCTTCATTAGCAAGTACGTTTATGTTTCTCATTCCTTGATGAGTAATGCTGGGAATCATGAGCAGAAGCAGAGTGTTCAGTTGCAGGTATTTGAAGCAGCCTTGAAGGAAGAGAAAAAATCAAACTTAGAACCTTTTGTTCAATGGAGGTGGTTTCTATCGTATCTTAAGCACAAAGCACTGCTCTTCTTCATAGCAGGCAACCCCTGCTATTGGCGGATGTGCCTGGGGTGGATGTCCCGTTGTTCTGAGACCTCCTGGAATTCTTAGGGATAACTGCAGTGGCTTGTGTGTTCATGTGGATCAGACTAGCCCTGTGCTCCGTAGATTTCAGTGGCTGATATTTCAGGTGTGAATCAACGGACCTTTCTTCCAAGGGTGCCTCCAGAGAAGACTTGAACCTGCAACCTTACAGCTAGCAGGCAAATATATAACCATTTGCACCATCTATGTGTACTCTTGCCAGTTCTTACAAGAATAGATGTAATTGATTGTGTTGTTGTTGAGAGTATTCTACATGTTCAGTGACATTGATGACATCCTTGTGCCTTGTGCTTCGTAGTTGTTCCTCCCCCATTAGCATAAGCTTACTGCCCCTGAGGTTTCCACCTAACCTTTTGAGTTTCTAGCCTGTTGTTAATGTCCTCATGAGCTCGGTTCATACGCTGGACTGAGGATCTGAGGCGAGGTCCAGTCCTCCCTTTGTTATTGTTATTGTTAGCAGCCATGGAGTTGGTTCCAACTCATAGTGACCCTGTATAGGGTTTCTGAGGCTGTAAATCTTTACGGGAGCAGGACACTTCATCTTTCTCCCGCGGAACAGCTGGTAGTTTTGAACTGGTCACCTTGCAGTTCGCCATCTGATTCGTAACCGCTACACTACCAGAGCTCCTTAGTTCAGCTTACACAGGCTGTAAACTCGGAGACATTATTGGTCCCATTCCAGACCACCACAATAATGTGAATATAACAATTTTGTGAGCCACGTGGATTTTTGGGTTTCCCAGGGCATAGTAAAATGATGCTCACACAATACTGTAATCTCTTAAGTGTTCCACAGCATGATGAAAAACCTAGAAATATTGTGAGAACAACCAAAATGTGACCCAGAGACACGCAGTGAACTCATGCTCTTGGGAAGTTGCTTGAGGCCAGCTTGCCGCAGACCCTTCATTTGTCAGAAATGCACCATCTGCAAAGCTCAGTGAAACCAATTGTACCTGTAATCATGTATCAGAGATTAGGTGGTTATCACAGAGACCAAGTGTGGCGTTGTAGGATCAGCTCTGGACTGCTAACTGCAACGCTGGTGGCTCAAATCCACCAGCCGCTCCTTGACAGCATTTAACAACACCAACATCACAGTGGCTGCTGAGGAGTTCTGGTGTGGCACTGTAAGATAAGCACTGGATTGCAAAATGGATTTGAACTAAAAGTTGGCTGTTTAAACCCACCAGCTGCTCCTGAGAAACCCTACACTGGGTTGCTATGAGTTGGACCCAACTCAATGGTACAGACAACAACAACACAGTGAGTGCAGGCCTCGGAAATCCTAGACAGGGTCACTGTGAGTCAGAGCCAACTCGATGTCATTAACAATAGTGACTGCTGAGCAGTGCTGTCATGGCACTGTAGGATAAGCACTGGACTGCTGCTAACTGCAAAGTCACCAGTTCAAACCCACCAGATACTCCACAGGAGAAAGATGAGGCTGTCTGCCCCTATAAATATTTACAGCCTCGGAAACCCTACTCAGGGTCACTATGAGCTAGAACTGACTGGACAACACTTAACAACAACAACAACAACAACACAGAACCCAAGGCGGTATCTCATCCAGACAACGTGGCTGTGAATTAGAAGTAGCCGTAGCTGGTTTGTGTGCTGTGTAGTTTCAGGGCATTCACGACTCTGAAGCAGGCTTTGTGTTTCTAAAGATCTTTGCCAGATCTGCTTTCTTGGAAACGAGGAAGTTCTGTGAAGAGTATTGTCTGATACTTTGGTTCTCCTTTGAGCCCGTTTTCTTCTCTCTTTGAGCCAATGTTTACTGATCTTTAAGAATCAAATTGCTGTTAGAGTGAAACTTAGATCCAAGGATTAAAGGAATAAAGTCACCCAGAAGTGAACCCGGGAAAGAACCAGCTGAAATGACTTTTTTTTTTGAAATGACATCTTGAGGTTTTTTAGAGACATATGTTTTGTAAAGATGTGGTTTTTTTTAAAAAAAACAAAACAATATTATTGTTACGTGAGTTGGACCCTTTGCACAACACTGCCTGGTCCTGTGCCAATCTCACTATTGTTTCTGCATTTGAGCCACTGTAGCAACTATTAAAAACAAAAAGCAAATTCCAATTCAGTGCGGTGGAGTTGACTCTGACTCAGCGATCCACTGTATAGGGTTTCTGAGGCTATAAATATTTATAGAGGCAGACAGCCTCATCTTTCTCCTGTGGAGTGGCCAGTGGGTTTGAACTGGCAACCTTGCACTTAGTAGTAGTCCAGTATTTATAGTGATCCTCTTAGTGGATCTTGGCAGTCTGACTCATAGTGACCCTATTCAGGGTTTCCAAGGAGCAGCTGGTGGGTTTGAACTGCCAATCTTGTGGTTTGCAGTCCCATGCTGATCCTACAGCATTGTTTTTGTTATGAAGTACCATCAAGTTGGTTCTGACCCATAGTGACCCTGGATAGCATTTCCGAGGAGCCACTGGTGAGCTTGAACTGCCAACCTTACAACTCAAAGTGGCATTGCAGTTAGGTGCATTAACCCGCAGCTCCACACCAAGCCTCCAGCAGCCACTATAGAAACCCTTTTATTAAGCCTTAAACAAGACAAAAAGGAGCTCTGGTAGCGTAGTGGTTACGAATTGGGCTGCGAACCACAAGGTCAGCAGTTCGAAACTACCAGCTGTCCTACAGGAGAAAGATGAGGCTATCTGCTCCCGTAAAGATTTACAACCTCGGAAACCCTGTTCAGGGTCACTATGGGTCGGAACTGACTCGACGGCACTTAACAACAACAACAAACAAGACAAAGATAATGACCAGGAAGAGGGGAACAGGAATGTGTGGGTTTCCTGTATTCGCCAATACTTAGTGTCTGAGTTCTCAAGAGCTGCTGTAACAGAAATACCACAAGTGGATGGCATTAGCAAACACAAACTTATTCTAGAAATCTGAATTCAGAGCACCAACTCTGGAGAAAGATCCTGTCTCCATTCAGCAGTCCTTGGAAATCCCAATGTATCTTGCATCCATCTTTCCCTGGATCTAGGTCCTCACAGTGCAAGACCCTAGGCTCAGAGGATGCACTCCACTCATGGCTCTTCATTCTTGTGGTAATAAGTCCCTCTGAGCTCCACTTGCCTGTTTCATCTCTTTTCTGTCTCTTAAGAGTTTGACTCAGGATACAGCCTAAGATGTGGATGGCATCCTGACTCATTAATGTCACAGAAGTAAGGATTTACAACATCTAGAATGATCACCTCAGACCAGGACTGGTCACACCAGAGGACGTCATTCAAGGGATGAAGGCATCCTTGCATCAGTGCCACATTAACCACCGAGAAGCTTGGCTCAGTCAAGTTGGCACATACTTTGGGGAGATGCATTTCAGTCCACGGCACTTTGTTATTTCTTACTCTGAATAGAGAAGGAAGGGGATCCAAAGACTCTAAACAGGAAGAAGGTAATCAGTGGCACATGGTAAATGCTCCCTAAATATTAGCTGAATGAATGACTTATTCAGTATATGTTGTTATTATTAAGTGCCATTCAGTCCGTTCTGACTCATAGCAACCCTGTGTAGGACTCCCGAGGGGTTACTAGTGGGTTTGAGCTGCAGACCTCATGGTTAATAGTCTAGTGCTTATCCTACATCGCCACACCAGTAATTTGACTTCCCCTCTCTACTTTTGTTTTTCTTCTGCAGAACTCATCTTGTATAGGTAGATGCATAAAGTGTCAGGGCTAGCCATACCCTCATGAGGACCAAGGATGCATCCTGGTGCGCAGTGGGTTAAGGTCGGCAGTTTGTAACCACGGAAGAGAGAAGTAGTCTAAGACTATAAAGATGCACAGCTTCAGAAACACTACCAGGTCACTGTGAATCAGAACCGACTTGACAGCTGTGGGGATGGTGCTGAGTTAGTGATGGCTCTGAACCTTCACAGAGGTTTCCTTTGGTTCCACTTCGGATTATTGTTAGGTGCTATCGAGTCGGTACCAACTCACAGCGACCCTATGCACAACAGAATGAAACACTGCCCAGTCCTGAGCCAACCTCACAATCGTTGCCATGTTTGAGCCCATTGCTGCTGACACTGTGTCAGAACAGCGAGATTTCTTGTCTCATATTTTGGAAATAAATACTATCAGGAGGGACCTGTCCCTGGAGAAGGACATCATGCTTGGTAAACTGGACGATCGGACAGAATGAGGATGCCCCCGGCAAGATGGATTGGCACAGTGTCAGCAGCAGGACAAGAAGTGGATGGAAGAGATTTCTAATCTTTGACATTTTGAAGGAAATCATAGTTCCTCATAGTAACTGAATGCCCCATAAGCTAAAAATAAAGTAAAAAAATGGGAAACATTGCTCATTCTAAAGGGAATAGGTACGATGTTTTTCAGTATGAAGATGTCACGCGAGTCAATGTATGAGAGCTGAATTGTTAAGTGCCGTCTGTTGATTCTGACTCTTGGTGGTCCTGTATATGATTTCCGAGGAGCAGCGGGTGAGTGTGGAACAGTGAATTTACTTGATGTGGATATTTATCCAAAGTCTACTTGACTCCCACCAAATGATTGTGTTGTGTTGTTGTTGTCAAGTGTGTCAAGTCAGCTCTGACTCATAGTGTCCCCGTATAGGGTTTCAAGGAGCAGCTGGTGGGTTTTGCACCCAAGACTAGGAGAAAATGAACCAAAATGTTGTCAGTAACTGTTAGGGGTGGGAAACTGTCAGCATTTTAGGACATTACAAGCTTCTTATCACAAGTATGGATTATTGGTCTGATGATGGAACTCGCGTTGGAAAGAACCCATGACTAGGTAAAGTGGTCTGCACAGGGATCGTCATTTCCTTGACTGGACTTGTATTATAATAGAACATTCATTGCTCTAAAAAAAAAAAAAAAAAAAAAAAAACAGAAAGAAATGAAAATCAACTATGTTCCCCAAATAACATCTGAGCCTTCCCAGTTGTTAAGTGCCGTCCAGTCAGTTCTGACCCATAGCCACCCTGTATTGTATAGGGTTTCTGAGGAGCAGCTGATGAGCTTGAACCGCTGACCTTGCAGTTCAAACAGCTTTGCAGTCTGGCACATTAACCCACAGCGCCACATCAGGACCCCTGCTGGGGTGTAAGTAGGTAATTTGCTTTCATTTTAGCTATTTTCATGTCAGTTTGATATATTGCCTCATGCAACTTCAGTGTTGGGAGGAAGAGAATTTTGGTGCTGATTGTAGGATGTGACCATTTAGAATAATGCTGGGAGTTTGGCTATATGGCTTTTGCAGGGAGAATCAATTGCTGGGTCTATCCTGTGTTCATGTAATGGAATAGAAGCCTAGGACTTAGTTAGCACGTGCTATCACTTCACTTTTGTCTTTGACAATGCTTAGTTTTTTATGCATTTCCAGACTGTATCTACCTTTATTCTAGCTCTTTAAGAAAAGAGATGGAAGTACAGAATCGGATTGCAAACGATACAGGTATTAACTGCATGACTATTCGGTGATTGTTCTCATTGCTTCATCAATTCACTGAGTTTACTCATTCAAAAATTAAGTACTGAGTGTCTTGCCATGTCTTACATGTGGAATGACTAAAAGAATAAAGAAACTTAATTGTCGCACATAGCAGGAAGTGTGGAGGCAGATAGCTCCTTTCTGCAAGGTCCAACCCTCTTCTACTTTGCCAGCCTAATAATGCTGGGAATCTCATAATCCTTCACTTATTGTCTTATGGTCAGAAGATGGGAACTGGTGGTCCAAGGACAGCAGACAATTCCTAGTTATCGGTATGGAGACGATATGAGTTCATCCACAGATTCAGACTGAATCCATGAAAGGGCCCTGGGCCTATACTGTCTTCATGTTGTCTTCTTCCATTCATCAGTTGATGGACATTTGGCTATTTCTACTTTTTGGCTATTGTACATATGCTGCTGTGGACATTGGTGGACAAGATTTTGTGTGGACATACATTTTCATCTCTGTGTGTAGATATCGAGGAATGGAAATGCTGAATCACATAGTAATAATAATTACTCAGTAAGTGTTTTAGTTTATTGGGCATTTAGTTTATTCACATTATACCTGAATTGAAGAAAACGAAAATCTTCACATCTAGGCCCATAAGCAACATCATGATAAATAGTGAAGAAATGGAAGCTATCAAGCATTACATTTGTCAAATCTGTTGCAAAAGACCTTTTTAAAGTGTTAAAGAGCAAAGATGTCACATTGAGGACTAAGGTGCACCTGACCCAAGACATGGTATTTTCAGTCGCCTCATATGCATGTGAAATCTGGACAGTTGAATAAGGAAGACCAGAGAAGAATTGATGTCTTTGAATTTTGATGCTAGTGGAAAATATTGCCAGAAGAAGGAACACACTGCAGCAAAAGACCTCTTTAAAATCATAAAAAGCAAAGGAGTCACTTGGATGACTAAGGAGAACCTCATATAAGCTTAGGTATTATCTGTTACCTCATAGGCTCGTGAAAGCTGGACAACAAGGCTGGAGAAGAATTGATGTATTTGCATTATAGTGTTGGTGAAGGATATTGAAAATACCATGGTCTGCCAGAAGAAGAAACAAAGCAATCTTAGAAGAACCACAATGTTCCTGACGTGTAAAAATGGACCATTTCCATCTCGCTCACTATGAATATGTGTGGGACCAATGGCTGGAGAAGGACATTCTGCTAGGTAAAATAGAAGGTCAGTAGAAAGAGAAAGACCCTAAATGACCCGTTGGTTGCAATAGTGATCTCAAATACAGCAATGATTATATGGATGGTGCAAGACTGATCAGTTTCATTCTGTGAAATACTAGTGTGTTGCCATGACTCAGCATCTCACAATGATACAGCATTCTTAGTTATAGAAGTCTAGTGCAGTGGTAGGCTTACAGCTGTAACTTAATCAATTTGAACCAATGAATTTTTTTTAATGTTTTATTGTGAATTATGTGATAATTTACATGGGAGAACATTAGTTTTGCATTCATCCTATCGTATATCATTTCATTGCCATGGTTACGATCCCCTCCATGCATCATCTGAACCAATGAATTTTTAACTTAATGAATGAATAGCTCCATGGGCAGACAACCTCTTGAACGAGTAAATTTGTCAATGGATGAATGCATGAATTAAAGACTTCTCATCCTTGATTCTGCTGAACAGAAATTGGACAAACCACCACTGTGTTCACCAACCGTCCTCTGTTCCTGAGCATTGGGACTGAGCAGCAGACGAAAGAGAGCGAGAAGGACCCGTGCTCCACTTCATGCTTTATTGTTGCTTTTTTGTCATAAGACTTTTCGAGGAATAGTCAGTTCATAATGATGCCAAAAGCCTTGTTCATCTCGGAGTACTTCGATATTCTTGTGGCCATATTTCAGAGCTCTCTAGAAACAAGGCTACTGTAAGTCAATTTATTTTGAGCGCTCACAGCCAGCAGTTTTGTCTTCGATCAATGATTCATGCCAGGAAAGCTTGTAAGTGCATTTGTTTTCTAATCAGTTTGTCTCCCCAGGTCCATTATGCATGAGTCAAATCAGGAAAATTGCTTGTGTTCACTTAGCTTCCCTTTATGAAAATCAAAGAAATAAAAAATTTAAAATCTAGCTCTCTTGACCTTCTACCTTCCCCATATTCCTTGCCTGAAGACAAGGGTTGGCAGTGACCAGATCTCTGAGAATCTTCGATCAAGGGCACTTAGTGGACACTGAGGAGGCGAGCAGAACACCCACCAGAGAGAAGAGCTGGTTACTGTTGTCTGTGCACAGAAGAGAATCCAAGGTCATTTGCTTGTTGTCCCCATTTAACGTGGGCTCATACTGTCCTGGAAGAGTTCACTCTCTAAACTCTCTCTCTATTGTTGCTATTGGTAACTGCCAGTTCTGACTCATAGCAACCCTGTATAGGGTTTCCAAGAAGCAGCTGGTGGATTTGAACTGCCAACCTTGTAGTTAGCAGTCCAGTGCTTATCCTACAACTCCACACCAGGACTCCCTATGCATATTAGAGGCCACCAAGCTGGTTCTGACTCATAGTGACCCTCTCTCCACTGCCAGTTCCTGCATCAGCCTCACAACTGTTGTTAGGTTTGAGCACATTGTTACCCAGTGTGTCCATCCAGCTTGCTGGGGGCCTTGCTCTTTTTCTTTGACCCCCCACTTCTCCATGCACGATGTCCTTCTCCAAGGACTGGTTCCTCCTCACAACATACCCAAAGTACAAGAGACAGTGTCTTGCTATCCTTGCAGCCAAGGAGCATTCTGGCTCTAAGCTCTATGCCCCCAATAAGTACCCAGGTGTACTGATGCTGTTCTGTTGCTCCTGCTATGGAGTTGGTCCCACCCACAAAGGAGCGGAATGCTGCTTGGTCTTAAACATCCCTGTGATCTGGTGGGGATTGTCTGTTGGAACCCACCAGATTTTCATTGGCTGATTTTCAAAAGCATATGACCAGGTCTTTCTTCCTAGCCCTCAGTCTGGAAGGTTTGACGAAGCTTGTTCAGCATCAGAAGAAATGCACAAGCTTCCACTGGCAGATGAGTGGCGGCTGCACCTGAGGTGCATTGACCGGGAATTGGACCTGGTGGTTACAAGTCGGGCTGTGAACCTCAGGGTCAGCAGTTCGAAACTACCAAGCTGTTCCTCAGGAGAAAGATGAGGCTTTCTGCTCCCATAAAGATTTATAGCCTCAGAAACCCTGTACAGGGTCGCTATGAGTCGGAACCAACTCCACGACACATAACAACAACAACTCCCATATGAAAGGGAGGAATTCTACCACTGACCCTACTGATGCTGGTTTCGTTTCACTCTGGTTGAGGGCATGTGGGTAAGCACTGTGCTTCTGGAAAGAGGGCTAAGGAGGGCTCCAGTCTAGCACTGTATTGTCATGAAAAGCAACTTTGGTTGCTGCAGTTAAGGTGGGAATCTCACAATGGAGACTGGGCCAGGTCAGATCTCAGTGTACCTGACTCCAGATCTCGGAGCCAGCTGAACACTCTGTCTGAACACAGTGGATTAGGGATGGACAAAGGGGGGCACCACACTCATAACTGTGTGTGCTACAACTAGGGTGAGGAGGGGCTAAGAGAGGAGGAGGTCAGCATGGCTGTCCATCTGCAACCCCATCCAGACTGGAGGAGCCAGACCCAGGCTGCTGTCTTAGGACACGCCATCCCCAGTCCACAGGCTCTCCCATCGAAGTGGAGACCAGGACTTGGGTAAAGGGACAGATGAGTTCACTCTTCACTCCAGTTCTAACTATCTACAGCAAAGCCTGAGCTGACTGTTGATGTGAAGTAAAGGGGTGAGTCTAGGACAGACGGTAGGACATAAATGAGGGCTCTGAGATGGGGAGTGACTGGCAGAGGGGTAACAGTAATTATGAAGGAAACACAAAACAAATGCCTTTAAACTGCATTCCTTTTGGGAGGAGATAAGGATGTAACCATGTATCTAACAATTGTGAGTTAACTCAGTGTCTTACCAAGTCACTTTGGAGTCTCTCAGTGATACGAAGGATAACCACACTAGACTGCTAACTGAAAGGTTGTAGGTTTGAGTGCGTATGAGTTACCTTAGAAGAAAGACCTGACGATCTATCCTTGAAAACTCAGCCATTGGAAAGTCTACGGAGCGCAGTTCTACTGACACACACGAGGCCGCCCTGAGTTGAGATTCATTCTGTGGCAAATGGTTATGAATCACTTCAAGCTCATGGTCATCCTGGTGGTGTGTGGATGGCAGAAAATGCATATATGTCCAGACCAGAAAAATCTTATTAAAATAAATAAACTCATCATTAGAGCCACAAGTAGGAAAGTTAGTAAGGAAGATGGTGGGAGGCTTGGGTGGTGGTGGGAAAGGCAGCTGGAGAGTGAGGGCAGGGACTTGGGTGATAGTGTTCCCTCGGTAGGGCCTTATGATGGGTGCTCCCCATGCCCCGAGGCTCAGAAATGAAGAGGATCCACTGTGGAGACACAGTAGAAAAGCTCGAACTCAACTTAGTCCAACATGGCTGATGGTCAATGGAGACTTAGCCACTGTGCTAAGTCCAGAGATTCTCAATGTTCACTTTTTTTATTTTTTAATGTTTTATTGTGAATTATGTGATAGTTTACATGGGAGAACATTAGTTTTACATTCATCCTATCATATATCATTTCATTGCCATGGTTACAGTCCTCTCCATGCATCATCAACCAACCAAAGGGTATAGCCTGAAAGCCTGCCCCCAGACGTCAGCACACAGCCCCTCTCCCTCTCTGGGTCTAAAGTCCCCAGCTGCTCCATCTCTCCACGTCATCATCTCTGCCTCCATTTCAGGCATCACTGCTTCTCTGGGTAGGGTCCCGCTCTCCGCTCTTCTCCCTTGATGGTCCCAGGGACCTCTGCTCCTAGGTTGAAAAGTTAATCACTCCCCTCCTTGCTATAAAATGTCTACCTTTACATTTCCAACCCTCACAATCAGTCCTGATAACAATTATTCACTATTGTATCACAAGAGACCTATCCGCATTTCCTTTCATCAGCCCTGCCTAGACACATTGGATCCTACTCAGTGGAGATTCTACCTTCTTCCACACCCTCTGGATCTAGGTTCCCTCTTGAAAGCTTGTAAATGAGTCACTTCTGGCTTTGTAGCCCCCCCCTCCCCCACTTTGGGTAACCAATGTCCAAGTTGCCCATCCCTGTCCATTCTGTGTATGGAGGGGGTGGGAATGATCCTTGCTGTAAAGATTTGTTCCCTCTTTTGAGCTATTGCATCCATAGGTGTAGGTCAAGTTCATCCAATTGTATCAGATTACTCTTTTTTTCCTCTTCTTTCTTCTTCTAGTTGAGCTCTGATCATCCAGTCATTGAAGCCAGGTCAAGTGGGTATTATCTGCAAGTGTGGCTGTTCCACGTTCACTTTTGCTGGTTGTTTACTTGAAGGTTGTGTGGGAAGGAAAGAAGTGGGCGGGCCCAGTGTCAGTCAGTCAACCCCCGTGCAGCTCATTTTTCAGTCCGACAATAGACTGGTCTCTAAGAAGAGCAA
The DNA here is from genome assembly GCF_000296735.1 of Chrysochloris asiatica. Taxonomy (NCBI): domain Eukaryota; kingdom Metazoa; phylum Chordata; class Mammalia; order Afrosoricida; family Chrysochloridae; genus Chrysochloris; species Chrysochloris asiatica. The sequence goes on from NW_006408971.1 coordinate 1,188,283, forward strand.
TAACACCAGGGAGGTGTGGACTCCTTAGACTTGTCAGCAATTTGACATCATAAGGGTAAGCATTTGTCCACAGCTAAAGTTCAGAAGGGGGAGGAAAGACGGAGGAATGGAAACTGGAAACACAGGGAGGAAATGAAATGAGTGATGTGACGTTGTGGGGTCAATGACATCCAACAAAATGCATATGGGTTGTTGAATGGAAAACCGATTTGCTCTGTGAACCTTCACCTAATTCACAAAAAAGAGTTTTATTAAAAAAATGTCTTAAAGGACTGACTGTCCTCGCCATGTCATCTTGGTGATGGTAGGAAGACAGGAGAGTGTGTGACTATGCCGAATAAAGCCGTCTCTTTTTTTAGAATCAGTTGCTCTTGTAGACCCAGAGCTGGGCCCCTTAGCCTGTTTCCCACCTTGATGTGCCCGCGGGGATAGCTGCTGTAGGAACTCCATAGAGTTCCATTCTTTATGGGATACCACTGTGACTTAGAATCGACTCTAAGGCACACAACATCAGCAACAAGGGGCTATTACTGAATGGAAGGCCACTCCCTGGGGCCGTTATACTGATAATGAAGACCACAACAGCAGTTCAGTATGTATCTGTTTTCTGTCCATATTGGAAAGATTCCCTTATTGATAATAATATTCATTAAAGTGGATATGTGGATAGTAGTCTATTTGGAAGATTAATTTTTCGTCTTTTACTTTAGCTTTTGGTGTCATGATATTGAGTTTTCCATGAGGACTTGATAGATAGAACTTTTGGGGAATTTCCAAAGATTGAACATAATTTTTAAAAAATTAAAAATTTCCAGAGTGTTTTTCAAAAGAGCTCACACACTCTTGGAAATGCAACCAGAGAACTGTCACCCTGACCATGTACAGACCTTGTGAGGTCCGGGACTTCCGGCCCTCAGTGGTTACAACCTACCATGTCTCTGAAGAGAGCTAGATATGGGCTTGGAGAGGCTGGGAAGAGGGCAAGCCTGGAGCATCTAAGGACTAGTTGTCAGACTCAGAGTAGTTACCCCAACAGGCAGCAATGGAACTGTGGATTGGGGTCCAAGGAATCCTTGTGGTGCAGTGGATAATCAGTTGGCTGCTAACTGACAGATCGGCAATTTGAACCCACCCAGCAGTTCCATGGCAGAAGAACCTGGCAGTTCTGCTTCAGTAAAGATAGTGTTGTGGTTGTTGTTGTTAGGTGCCATCAAGTCAGTTCTGACTCATAGTGATGTGTATAAGCAATGTTTGGTTCTATACCATCCTCACCCTCGCCATCGTTGCTCACCCTTGCCATCGTTGTTCCGTTTGAGCCCATGGTTGCAAGCCTCTGTGTCTATCCATTGCCTTGAGGGTCTTCCTTTTTCTCAAAGATCCTCTACTTTACTAACCATGATGCCCTTCTCCAGAGACTGGTCTTTCTGACAACATGGTGGGAGTCAGTGAGACAAAGTCTAGCTTTCTTTGCTTTCAAGGAGTCCTGGTATGATGCTCTGGAGTCCTGGTGTGGTACTATAGGATAAGTACCAGACTGCTAATCACAAGGTCAGCAGTTCAGACCCACCGGACACTCCTTGGGAACCCTATACAGGGTCATTGTGAGTTGGAACCAACTCAATGGCACTTAGCGACAACAAGGAGCATTCTTGCTATACTTTTTTTTTTTTTTTTTTTAAGGTTTTTATTGTGGATTGAGTGAAAGTTTACAGGGCACATCATCAGTTTCACATTCAACCATTCATATGACTTGTTTCATT
>NW_006408971.1:1190422-1200333 GCF_000296735.1 Chrysochloris asiatica
ACGCTGCCTGTCTTAGGTGGTCAGTGTGAATTCCTCAGTCTTACCTGTCATCGAAACTCATTGCAGCATGGCAATGGCTCTGTTTTAGGTTGCCAAGGTTCCACGTGATCCTTACCCGTCTCTGGCCACACGTCCAGCATAAGCAGCCACCATCCAAAGAAGGCAGGGAGGGAGGAGACCGGCTGGAGACCCCATACGTAAGACGTTGCCAGACCACCACTTGCTCTAAGGTGACCAAGCAGGATCAGTATGCTGAGGTTCAATCAAGTTCTTAGGGGATCTTAATCTCTAGCAGGGGTATCTTGCTATACTTTTGCCAAGACAAATTTGTTTGTTCTTCTGACAGTCCATGATTAAATATTCTTCACCAACACCACAATTCAAATGAGTCAACTCTTCTTTGGTCTTCATTTTTCATTGTCCATTTTCCAAATAGATATAAGGTGATCGGTTAAGGCATACTTTAGCCCTCAAGGTGCCATCTTTATTTTTTAACACTTAGAAGAGGTCTTTTGCAGCAGATTTGTCCAATGTAAATATGTTGTTTGATTTATTGACTGCTACTTCCATGGGCAGAGCCCTGGTGTGGCGCCATGGGTTAATGTGCTGGACTGCAAAGTTGTTTGAATCACAACATTGGCGATTCAAGTTCACCAGTTGTTCCTTGGAAACCCTGAACAGGGTCGATTTGGGTCGGAACCGACTCAATGGCACTTAACAACAACAACAACACTTCCATAGGCAGATTCCTGGTGTGGCAATGTAGGATAAACGCTCAACCACAAGGTTGGTTGGAACCTCAAGGATGACGGTTCAAACTCACCAGCTGCTTCTTGGAAACCCTATACAGGGTCACTATGGGTCGAAACAGACTCAACAGCACTTAACAACAACATTTTCCATAGGCATTGACTGTGGATCCAAGAAAAAAGAAGTCCTTGACAACTTCCTACCCTGTGGAGCAGGTCTTCTTCATCACATGAGATTGGTATGAGTTGACAGCGCACAACAATCATTGAAGTCAAAGGTCACTGAGCTGTCTAGCCATCTAGGCCTTCTTGTTGAGACAGTAGTGTTTATGAGTGTGAGCTCAGGTTGCAGACAGATCTCATCTTCCCTGGCTCCCACACTGATTTGTTATATGACCTTGTTGTGCACATTGCCCAGCCCAATTAAACCTCACTTTCCACATCCCTGAAATGGGGTTTTTGTGAAAGTGAATGAGGTAATATATGTAACCTGCTGCTGCTTGCTTGTTACCATTCAAGAAACCTCTGACTTGTGACTGTAGGTATTTAATCTTATAGATGTTACAGCCACAAGGACTTCTCCAAAGAAAAAACAAACAGTTTCTCTGCCATCAAGTCAATTCCAACTAATAGTGACCCTGAGCCTCAGGGTCAGCAGTTCAAAACTACTAGCTGTTCCATGGGAGAAAGATGAGGCTTTCTGCTCCCGTAAAGATTTACAGCCTTGGAAACCCTATACAGGGTCGCCATGAGTTGGAATCGACTCCACAGCACATAACAACAACAACAAACGATTTCTGCGACTAAATCTCTATAGGAGCAGAAAGCCTCATTTTTCTCAGGTGGAGCCGCTGGTGGGTTTGAATCCCCAACCTTATAGTGAGCAGTTCAGTGCTTATCCTATTGCAACATCAGCACTCTTTAAAGAATATCTAATCGATTTTCCTTCCATGTTTTTCTCATGACAGATAATACTATCAAAATGATCCATCTGTGTTTGCCTCTAAGTCTTGGTTTTCATGGATTCTATATAAAAGCATTTCAGAATTTGTTTTTCTCATACCACCTACTCACAACCACTATTACATATAAACTTAGATTCATCAGTTTTCTGTAGACTTATTTTGAATCACACAAAAGTTGGACTTTCGAAAGGGATGAAGAAGCATTTGTTGTAGGAAAATGAAGAAGTTGAGTATTATTCATGGCTGTCTTGTGAGCTTGGTTGGCTTTCATGGACATCATGTACTATACAGAGATTCTGTTGAACAAAGGACTCATCTATAAAAATTAAAGTCTGCTAATTTTATATATGCCTCTGCCAAACTATTAGATACTGATGAGTTTTTAATTGAGCAATGTTCTTGTTGGAGATGGTCCCAAAGATGGTTCAAGTCAGTCTAGAAGAATCTCTCCTGTTTCATTTTGGGCCTTGGGCCAAATGAACTCTAAGGAACCCAAAGCTAACCTTGACCTTGTGTATGATGGACTGTCTCAGGGTTCCACAAGCTAGTTGCTGTCCTTGGAGACTTGTGCTAGATTCATGTGACCTAAAGTTTTGTTCTTGGGTGCCTTCGAGTCGAGTTCGAGTCAGAGCAACACCATGACACAGAAGAACTGCCCTTTAAGGTTTTCCAGGCTCATTCCTTATGGGAGAGGGTCACCAGGTCGTTCTCTCATGGAGTCCTAACCACTAACCTTTCAGTTAGCAGCCAAGGCCTTAACCATTGTTCCACCAGGCCTCTTTAGCTTAAAGAAACTCCAAATCTGAAGATCTCTTCACTTATGTCACCCAGAACTTCACCCACTTCCTGGTCCACTGGGGGCAGCATTGACTCTGGGCCTTCTCTGCCCTGCAGACCAAGTAGCAACTGGGTTAAGAGTTGGGCTTCTAACAGCAAGGTTGGTAGTTTGAATCTACCAGAAGCTCCACCGTACCTCAGAAACCTGATAACAGGGTTGCTATGAGTCAGAACCAACTCCAAGGCACATCACCACCACTGCCACCGCCTCTCTGAGTTTGAGACTGTAACTACAATGACTGCAGAGTTGAGGAAGAGTTACTACCGAGCAACAACATCACAATAGAAAAACCTGCCTTGTGAGGCCATTGTTTTCTATATTAGAATCACAGATCGTTAGATTTGAAGAGGATCTTGGAGATCATGGTACTGATCTCCTTGGGCTGCCATAAGAAACTATCTTGTTATTGTTAGGTGCCATTGGCTCAGTACCAACTCAAAGCAACCCTGTGTAAAACAGAACGAAACACTGCTTGGTCCTGGGCCAACCTCACAATCATTGCTACACCTCAGCCTATTGCTGCCGCCACTGTGCCAATCCATCTCTCTGGGGGTATTCCTCTTTTTCTCCGATCCCGCCACTTTAAGAAACATGATATGCTTCTCTAGGGACTGCTCCCTCTTGACAATATGTCCAAAGTATGAGAGACAATGTCTGGCCATCCTGGCTTCCTAGGAGCACTCTGGCTGCACTTCTTCCAACACAGCTCTGTTTGTTCTTTTGGCAGTCCATGGCACTTTCAATATTCTCCTCCAACACCATAACTCAAAAGCATCAATTCTTCTACTATCTTCCTTATTCACTGTCCAGCTTTCGCATGCATATGAGGTTATTGAAAATAGCATGGCTTGGGTCAGGTGCACCTTAGTCCTCAAGCTGACATCTTTGTTCTTGAGCACTTTAAAGAGGTCTTGTGCAGCAGATTTGCCTAATGCAATATGTCGTTTGATTTCTTGACTGCTACTACCGTGAGTGTTTATAGAAATGGAATCTTTTCTCCATTTATATGGATGTTGTTTATTGGTCCAGTGGTGAGGATTTTTGTTTTCTTGACATTGAGATTCAACCCATGGTCTTTTATCTTCATCAGTAAGTATTTTAAGTCCTCTTCACTTTCAGCAAGCTAGATTGTATCATCTGCATATCACAGATAGTTAATGAGTCTTCCTCCAATCCTGATGCCATGTTTTTTCTTCATATAACCCAGCTTCTCGGATTATTTGCTGAGCATACAGATAGAGTAAGTATGGTGAAAGAATACAACTCTGGATCAGACCTTTCCTAATTTTAAACCATTCAGTGTTCCCTTGTTCTGTTAAAACAAATGCCTCTTGGTCTATGTACAGGTTCTTCATGAGAACAATTAAGGGTTCTGGAATACTCATTCTCATCAGTGTTGTCCATAGCTTGTCATGATCCACACAATCGAAAGCCTTTGTGTAGTCAGTAAAGCACAAGTAAAAACATCTTTCTGGTATTCTCTGTTTTCAGCCAAGATCCATCTGACGTCAGCAGTCATATCCCTCGTTCCGCATACTCTTCTAAATCCAGCTTGAACCTCTGGAAGTTCTTTGTATGGTTGCAATTGTTTCTGTATTACCTTTAGTAAAACTTCACTTGCACGGGCTACCAGTGATATTGTCAGATGTTTTCCACATTCTATTGGGTCACCTCTCTTTGAAACAAATACAGATCTCTTGCAGTCAGGTAGTTGTTTTCCAAATTTCTTGTCATAGATGAGTGAGTGTGCCTCCAGTGTCGCATCACTGCTTCCATGAGTTTGTTGAAAGATTTCCATTTTTATTCTATCAATTCCTGGTGCCTTGTTCTTTGACAATGCCTTCAGTGCACTTTGGACTTCTTCCTAAGAAACTAAGGAACTATCTTAGGTGCTTTTAGGTGCCTCAGGTCAGTTCTGACTGATAGCCACCCTGTCTGTATCCAACAGGAGGAAACATTGCATGGTCCTGCACCATCCTCACAGCTGTTATGCTGTTATACGTCTGTTGTTATAGCCACTGTGGCAATCCATGTAGTTGGGAGCAGGGCTGGGGGCAGATCTTTCTCTTCTTTCCTAACTTGTCACTTTATCAAGTATAACGTCCTTCTCCAGGAACTGGTCCCTCCTGATAACATGCCCAAAGTACGTGAGACGGCGTCTCGCCATCTTCTTTGCTAAGGAACATTCTGGTTGTACATCTTCCAGGACAGATTTGATTGTTCTTGTGGCAGTCCAATAGTACTTTCAGTATTCTTCACCAGCACCATAATTCAAATGCATCAATGTTTCTCTGGTCTTCCTTATTCATTGTCCATCTTTCACATGCAAATGAAGCTATTGAAAAATACCATGGCTTGGATCAGGCACACCTTAATCCTCAAACTGACATCTTTGCTCTTGAATACTTCAAAGAGGTCTTTTGCAGCAGATTTGTCCAATGCAATATGTCATTTGATTTCTTAACTGCTGCTTCCAAGAGCATTGATTGTGTATCCAAGCAAAACAAAATCCTTAACAGCTTGAATCTTTTCTCTATTTTTTTCATGATGTTGCTTACTGGTTCTGGTTGTGAGGATTTGTGTTTCTTTATACTGAGTTGCAATGCATACTGAAGGCTGTAGTCTCTGATCTTCATCAACAAGTTCTTCAAGTCCTCTTGGCTTTCAGCAAACAAGGATGCGTCATCTGCATATCAAAGTTTATTACTGGTTTTCCCTCCAATCCTGATGCGGTGTTCTTCTTCAGATAGTCTAGAAAATGGAAGAAATGATTCAGTAAAAGGAATGAATGAAAAAATATATATAAAGGACACTTCGAGAAAACAGAGCAAGATATTAAAATGAAATGTGCAAGACCTGGAGACAGATTGTCAAAGTTGGCTTACTAAGTCAGGTGGCACGACCATGTTTAAGGCCTTGTATGTATGATCAGTTGCTTCTAAGAAGATTGTATGAGTTTGCACTCATGCTAGGATTTGTGCCCATTTTATTTTGTCCTCTCCAGATGGAGAACTATCATTTAAAAAAAAAAAAAAAAATTAGAAAGAGCCTAGTTTGAATTATAGAAAATCACATGACTTCTGTCTTCATTTCTCTTACACCTTTTTGAGTGTTTTATGACCTTTTCTGGTTTTCTTTGGATCAAAAGAGCCTAAATAAACTGTTATTTAGATTTTAATGATGATATACAATTAGACATTGGCATTATTTCAGCAGTTGTATTTGGATTGAAGTCACTGGAAAACATTTTTGCTGCTTCTACAACCCTGACCTGGTTTAGAGTTGTTGTTAAGTGCTATTCATTTGGTTCTGACCCATAGCAACTCTGTATAGGGTTTCCAAGGAGCAGTTGTTGGATTTGAACTGCCAACCTTATCCTTCAGCGCTGTACCAGGACGCCCTAGTGCTGTAGAGTGATTATCAAGAACTTTGAAAACAAATATCTGAAGGAATGAGTCCTGTTTAAGAGTGAATCATTTCCTCTTTATTTGTTTCTGAACATTGAGCCAGTCTTAATCAAGGCTCCCTGGTTTTGGAGCCTAATTGGAAGCTGTAAGCGGACAGCTCTGTGTGTCTGTTCAGAGCGGGGTTTAGTCTGAATTCGCTCCTGGGTAGAGTCTAAACTTGGTGCTATTTGCTTCTTTTTCCCTGAATGGAGACACAGCAGCATGTGTTCCCATCTGCTTTACTGCACATAACACGTTTCAGGAGTTGATCCCAAACCCCGCTAGTGTGTGTGTGTGTGTGTGTGTGTGTGTGTGTGTCTGCTTCTCTGGGTCTTTCCACTGTCACACTGGAAAGCCTACGTGCCTTCTGCTAATTTGCACTTCAGACTTCGCCTCAAGTCCACATCGTCACCTACGTACTGGGGGAGAGATGATTATGGAGTTGAGAAGACAACACATATGGGTTTTTGTGAATGTATCAGTTTCCACTTCTGGGTCACTAGCAGAACAGTATAGGTTAGAATAATAATAATTTTTTAAAAAATTGGTTGGGGTTGGTAGATGGCTTAACATGCTTAAATATAAATTAAATAAAATGTCAGCACTTAAATGTAAATTTTAAAAAATGTCAGGACCTAAATATGCAGTGGAGTCCTGGTATTGTTCTGTCAGATAAGCACTGGACTGCTAACGGAAAGGCCTGTGGTTTAAACTCACCAGCTGCTCCTCGGAAACCATATACAGGGTTGCTGAGTCAGAACCTACTCCACGGCACTTCACAACAACACTATAATAAAACGTGGAGTCCTGGTGTGGCACTGTACAATAAACACTGGACTGCTAACTATATGGTTGGTGGTTCAAACCCACCAGCCACTCCTTTAAAACCCTATACAGGGTGGCTATGAGTTGGAACTGACTCCACAACACTTACTAGCAACAAGAACAAAAGTAAGAAGGAAACAGTCCATTTAAATCTCATTGGCTTGCTCATAAATATTGTCTACTTCCTCTTTGCCTCCAAAGAGAATGTTGGTAATTTTTGTCCAAGTTCTACACTTCCCTTCCCTGTGGTTGCTTCTCAAGGTCGGGTGGGTGAGTTTTGTGAAGAAAGGAATGAAAGGTAAATGCCACATCAGAGCTCCACACTGCTGTTGCATCTCATAAGTACCCAAATCAAACAAGCAAACAGCCAAGTAAGGCAATGGCACTTTGTGGTCTTTCTAACACATGGACTCTTCAGGGTTTCTCAATGATAAGAAATACCTTTGTTGTTGTTAAGTGCCGTCGAGTCGGATCCAACCCATAGCTACCCTGAACAAGGTTTCCGAGGCTATAAATCTTTACTGGAGCAGAAAGTCTTATCTTTCTCCTACAGAGCAGTTGGTAGTTTCGAACTGCTGACCTTGCAGTTCGCAGCCTGATTCATAACCACTACGCTACCAGAGCTTTAGTCACCGAAATTTGACATGGAAGCAGTCTTGTCGTCATTTATTAATGTACCAATGACAGACATGACTGTTCTGTTAGTCTAAGTAAAAGCATAATGTTTCTTTACTTCATATCAAACACTAAGGTGGATTTACTAGTCGCTTCTCTTCATAACATGCTAGGAACTTATGAGGCTGAAAGGGAAGACAGACTATTAAACATATATATACGTGGGGATGCTTTACAAAGTTTGTGGGGAAATGGAATAAAAAGATAATGGGATCTTTCCACAAACTTTTAGAAGCCTCTTCATATAGCACTGTACTTTCATTGGAAGTGGACACAACAAAACAGAACCAGATTCAACAACTTTTCTGAGTATTTATTGGCCATTTGGTGCCAAACAGATGTTTTTTTTTTGAAGAGTGCAATACTCAAGGATGATATTAATTACATTATGGGTTAAACTGTTATTTAGCTAAAAGATGACTTGAAAGGATAGTTTTGGTTCAAGGCTTAGACATTTTAGGGTATTAGATGACGATGCCTCCTGTCTCACTGCACCTAACTCTTTGAAAACTTGAAGTTATATTCTACATTTTCCTCCCTTTCTATCTGGATCTACCTATTGTAATCCTGATCAGAACACATGGTAGTGGTAGTTAGGCACCATCTAGTTCTTCTGGTCTCAGGGTAGAGGAGGATCACTTAGCTCGTCCTACAGACTGGTTCTGTCTCCGAGCCTTGGTTTTCCATCTTTCTCTCTGACTCCAGATAAATAGAGCCTAATACTTGTATTGTATGTAGGTGGCTGCATCCCAGCTTTTAAGATCCCAGGTGCTACTCACCAAGCTGGGCTGTAGAACGTAAACTTTATCAACCATATTACTCCAGTTGACCAAGTTGTCCCACAAGACTATAACCCTAAGTCTTCAAACCAAGAAAACTAATGAGGTGATTAGTTATGTCTAAGAAGTATCGGTTTCAGTGACCTTTATTTGGTTTATCATATATAGCCCAGTGTGGCACTGTAGGATAAACACTGAACTGGGAACCACAGGGTCGGAAGTTCAAACCCACAGCTGCTCCTCGGAAACCCTATACAATTGGTACGAGTTGGTACTGACTCATAGCAACCCTGTGCACGACAGAACAAAACACTGCCCGGTCCTGCTTTAACCTCATCATCACTGATACATTTGAGCCCATCACTGCTGCCGCTGGAACAATCCATCTTGCTGGGCATCTTCCTCTTTTTCTCCAACCTGCCATTTTACCAAACATGGTATCTTTCTCCAGGGACTGATCTCTCCAGATAATATGTCTGAACTATGGGAGATGAAGTCTGGCCATCCTGGTTTCCAGGGAGCATTCTGGCTGTACTTCTTCTAACACAGATTGGTTTGTTCTTTTGGCAGTCCATGGGACTTTTAGTATTCTCCTCCAACACCATAACTCAAATGCATCAATTCTTCTGTGTTCTTCCTTATTTACTATCTAACTTTAGCATGCATATGAGGTTATTGAAAATACCATGGCTTGGGTCAGGTGCATCTTAGTCCTCAAGCTGACATCTTTGCTCTTCAACACTTTAAAAAGGTCTTGTGCTGCAGATGTGCCTAATGCAATATGTCTTTTGATCTCTTAACTGCGGCTTCCATGAATATTTATGGAAATGGAATCTTTGACAACTTCAATCTTTTCTGCATTTATATGGATGTTGTTTATTGGTCCAGTGGTGAGGATTTTTGTTTTCTTTACATTGACCTGAAAAAAATGAAGTCTTTGACAACGTCAGTCTTTACACATATATATAAAAACACACACGCATGTATTTTGGCTGTTGTTCATGTCTTTTGCAATTTAAAAAAATTGAGTCGTTTGTCTTTTTGTTATTGAGTTGTAGATCTTTATTGAATATTTCATTTCTGAAAATTTCCCAGTCTGTAGGTTATCTTTTTACTCATTTGATTATCTTTTGATGAGCATAAGTGTTTAATTTTTATGAAGTCCTACTTCTGCTATTGATGGCCATTTTGAATTTGACAATCTATGCCAGGAATAACAAATTGAAGAGGAATGTTATCACATTCTTCTTCAAAAAGAATATTTCAAGATCTTTCCTGAAGTACAACGCTGTCTGTGATAGGATAATACACATATGCCTACACAGAAGACCAGTTAATATCACAATGATTCAAACTTACACACCAACCATGGAAGCCTGTGATGATGAAATTGAAGAATTCTACCAACTTCTACAGTCTGAAATTAATCAGACATGCAATCAAGATGTATTGATAATTACTGGTGACTGGACTGCAAGGTTGAAAACAAAGAAGGCTCAGTAGTTGGAAAGTATGGTTTTGGTCATCAAAGTGATGCTGGAGACCACGTGATAGAATTTTGTTGGACCAATGACTTCTTCATTGTAAATACCTTTTTGTTTTTGGCTGGATGTTGTTGTTGTTGTTGTCAGGTG
>NW_006408971.1:1201678-1204577 GCF_000296735.1 Chrysochloris asiatica
GGGTCTGGATGGAAACTGAGGATGGGAGCTTCTCAGTGTGTAGGGGGATTAGAGTTGGGGTAAGGACTCCCAGCAGCTGAGGGCCTCTCTCTTCCTCTCTAGTGCTATTGCTGTCGCTGGTGGTCCAGGGGGCTCTTATTCTTTGGTGGGCTCTCACTCCTGGAAAATAGAGATGGGCTTCCCATTGATGATAAGTTTCCCATTCTCATCCTTGACAGTGCCATTGAACTTGCCATGGGTAGAATCATACGGGAACATGTATACCATGTAGTAGAGGTCAATGAAGGGGTCATTGATGGCAACAACCTCCACTTTGGCAGAGTTAACAGCAGCCCTGGTGACCAGGTGCCCAATACAGCCAAATCCGTTGACTCCAACCTTCACCATCCTGTCTCAGGGATGCAGCTGCGGCTGCCTGGCATAACGGGGAGGAGCAGAGAGCTGTAAATACCTTTTTAAACAATATAAAAGATGACTATACACATGTACCTCACCAGGTGGGATATACAGAGATCAAATTGACTACATCTGTGGGAAGAGACTGTGGAAAAGCTCCATATCATCAGCTAAAACAAAGCCAGGGGCAGACTGTGGAACAAACCATCTATTGTTCATATGCTAGTTCAGGTTAAAGCTAAAGAAAATTAAAACAAGTCCACGAGAGCCAAAATTTGACCTCGAACATATCTCACCTAAATTTCGAGATCATCTCAAGAACACATTTGATGCATTAGACACTAATGACTGAAGCTCAGAAGAGCTGTGGGATGACATCAAGAACATCATACAGGAAGAAAGAAAAAAGTTATTAAGAAGACAAGAAAGAAATAAAAGACCAAAATGGATGTCCGAAGAGACTCTGAAACTTGCTCTCCAGCATAGAGATGCTAAAGCGAATGAAGAAATGAAGAGGTCCAAGAGCTGAACAGAAAATGTCAAATGGTAGCTGGAGAAAGCAAAGTCAAGTTTTATGATGAAATGTGCAAAGACCTGGAATTAGAAAACCAAATGGGAAGAACACGTTCAGCATTTCTCAAGCTGAAAGAACTGGAAAAAAATTTTAAGTCTTGTATTGCAATATTGAAGGATTCTTTAGGTAAATAGGAGTCCTGATGTGGCACGTTAGGATTAACACTCGGTCATGTAAGGTGGATTTAAACCACAAGGTCATTCAAACTCACCAGCCATGCCTCGGAAACCCTTTGTGTCAGAAACAACTTGGCAGTACCTAACAACAACAATAGGCAAAAGAGTGAATAACCCAGAAAGCACTAAAAGAAGATGGAAGGAATACCCAGTCACTACCAAAAAGAAATGCTTGATGTTCAACCGTTTCAAGAGGTAGCGTATGATCAAGAAGGAGGAAGTCTAAGGTGCATTGAAGGAACTGGCAAAGAACAAGGCACCAGCAATTGATGGACTACAAATTGATGTCTTTTCAACAAACTGATGCAGCACTGAAGACACTAACTCATCTATGTCAAGAAATTTGGCAGACAGCTACCTGGCCAACTGATTAGAAGAGATCCATCTTTGTGCCTGTTCCAAAGAGAGGTGACCTAACGGAATGCAGAAAGCATCACACAATATCATTAATATCAAATGCAAGTAAAATTTTGCATAACATAATTTAAAAACGACTGCAACATACATTGACGGGGAACTGCCAGAGGTTCAAGCCAGATTCAGATGAGGACGTGGAATGAGGACTATCATTGCTTCTTACAGATGGATCGTGGCTGAAAGCAGAGAATACCAGAGAGATGTTTACCTGTGCTTTACTGACTATTCAAAGACTTCCACTGTGTAGACCATGAGAAGCTGTGGCATCACTATGGAGAATGAGTATTCCGGAACACTTAATTGTGCTCATGAGGAACCTGTACACATACCAAGAGGCAACCATTAGTAACAGAACAAGGAGGTACTGAATAGTCTAAAATTAGGAAAGATGTCCGCCAGGGTTGGATTCTTTTACCATACTTACTGAATCTTTGTGCTGAATAAATAATTGGCAAAGCATTATTAACAACAACAACAACAATGTATCCCTCACTGAGACAGTGGTGATGGTGGTGGTTATGTACTGTTGAGTTGGTTCCAACTCTGTATAGGGTTTCCAAAGCTGTAAATCTTTATGGGAGCAGAAAGTTTCATCTTTCTCCCATGGAGCGACTGTTGGGTTCAAACTGCTGACCTTGTGGTTAATAGCCCAATGTGTAACCCACTACACCACCAGTGGTCTTTCACTGAGCCAGTACCAGGTGGGGTTTTTGGCCAACTTTTTATTGTATTTTGAGTGAAGGTTTACAGAGCAGATCATCGGTTTTACATTGAACAAATCATATGCTTTGTTTCCGTACATGGATGAAATTCCCTCCTTGTAACAACAGCAGTATTTACCTCTATTCACTTGAATACTGCATTCCTCCCTGTGTCTCCCGCTACCTTCATCTTTCCTCTGCTAACCTTCCTCTTGTATGTCACCAGCCCTGTTACCCATATTAACATGTGTCTACCTTCTAGCCCGTGAATAATCCCCCTCCATCCTGTAGCTCTGGTAGCATAGTGGTTATGAGTTGGGCTGCTAACCTCAAGGTCAGCAGTTCAATACTACCAGTGGTTCCATGGAGGAAAGATGAGGCTTTCTGCTCCCATAAAGATTTATAGACTCAGAAACCCTATGCAGGATCGCTATGGGTCACAACCAACTCAGTGGCACTTAACAACAACCTTGTAATCATCTTAGATGGCTTTGGTTTTTTTTAAATCAGGAAAACCTCTTTTATTACTTTTTTTTAACTTTTTATTACATTGGTCTCATAACAGTATTTGTCCTTTTGAGTACCAGGTGGTTTTTTTGTTTGTTTGTTTTTTAAGGTTTTTATTGTGGATTGAG
>NW_006408971.1:1208072-1213651 GCF_000296735.1 Chrysochloris asiatica
GTCTACCCGATCTGCCATCTTGTTTGTTCTCCAAGTACCAGGTGGTTTTAATGGCCATGACTGTACAATATGTGTTGGACACCTGGTGTGGCAATGAAGGATAAGCACTGGACTGTGAACCACAAGATTGGCAGTTCAAAGGCATCAGCTGCTCCTTGGGAAACTCTGTACATTGTCACTCTGAGTCAGAACCAACTCCACGGCACGTAACAACAACATGGTACATGTTAAGATCCGGAGTGTGAGCCCTCCTACTTTGTGCTTCCTGTTCAATATTGCTTTGGCTATTCATGGCCTTTTTCCTTTTCATATAAAGTAGGCAACTAATTTTTTCATCTCAATAAGGAATGCTGTTGGGATTTTGATGGAGATTGCATTGTACTTGTAGATCACTTTGGTAGTATTGACATTTTTTACAATATTAAGTCTCACAATATCCGTGAGCACAGATCTCTTCATTTCTGTAAGTCTCTCGTGGTAACATTTAAAAGTTTCCATCGCATAAGTATTTTGCACTGTTGTTATGTTGATTCCTAGCTACTTTTATCTTTTTTGGTGGTATTATAAATGTGCTGGTTTTATTAATGCTCTTTTCCGACTTTTTATTGTTTGCATAAAGGAACCCAGTTGATTTTTTATGTGTTGATTTTATAGACAAAGTATTTTAACGTTCTTGCTTCCAATCTGATTTTATCACTAGCTGGCTTTTTATGTCCTTTTTCCTCTTTTCCTTTCAGTACAGTACTAAATTGGCTAAGTGCCACGGGAGAAAAGAAAGCTCTTCTCTTCTTGAGATGAGAGAGATTGTATCCCTTAACTTCTTTCGGGAATAAACACATGAACGCATGATTCATTCAATTGACACCTCTCTGAATAGGTTAGTCATCACTCCCTTTTAATCAAGCCCAAAATTATTTAACAAACTCATAGCATTTCCCAGTTTGTTTTTCTTCAGGCTGTCTCTGGGCTGGTGTGGTGCTGTAGGATAAACACTGGACTCTTAACCACAAGGGTAGCACTTCAGACTCACCAGCTGCTCCTCAGAAACTCTATTGGTTTAGCTATGAGTCCAAACCAATTCAGAAGAGCTTCACATCAAGAACAAAAACATTTCTTGGCTATTCTTGTTTTTGGGTTTTTTTCTTCCTCTTATATATAAACTTGGAGTCCTGGTGTGCTGCTGTGGGGTAATGCACCAGACTACAAAGTCACTTCGAACCATAAGGTCAGTGGTTCAAGCTCACCAGCAGCTCCTTGGAAATTATATACAGAGTCGCTATGGGTCAGAACCGACTCAACGTGACATCATAGCAATCACACCAACATATATATATAAACTTGAGAATCACCTTAAGTTCCACTAATAACAAACAAGTAAGCAATCACCCCCTTAGGATTCTGATTGGAATCTGTCACTTTTTATAGTGAAACTGAGATTAACAACAGTTAGTACACTCAAGGATTCGGTGCTGTTAGCTACCATTAGTGCTTAGCTGATGCTTGGCTCCATAGGGTTTTCTGTGCCTGATTTTCAGAAGATTACCAGCTCTTTCTTTCTAGTCTGACTTAGTCTGGAAGCTCCGTTGAAACCCGTTCCACATCCTAGCAGCATACAAGCCCCCACTGACAGATGGGTAATGGATGCCCATGGGATACATTGGCCGGGAATCGAACCGGGGTCTCTTGCGTGGAAGGCAAGAATTGGATACCACTGGATTATCACTGCCTCATTTACTCATGGACGCCCAGTCAGTAAGAAATAACAGCAGAGGGATTCGACTGCCAAGCCCTCACTTAACCCCACTAGACAAATAAGGAGGATTTGAGGACATAGTAGGATGTAAAAACTTCAGAGTCCCCAGAACTCCAAGGCTAGTCTTTCTGATTCCCCTTAAACATCACCCATATTGTGTTGACCCCCCGTTCATGCCATACCGGAGAGGTTTCCCTGGAAGGCATCTGAGCATCCTGGGGATTTTACAAGGAAAAACAAAATCTTAATTTTTCTTCATAATGCTCTAATAATGAACTGAAATGGAGGAAGGCAGCATTTAAACGCCTGCATTTCAGATAGGAGTTGGTTACCTTTTTTACTGATTTTAATGTTGTTGTTAAGTGTTGTTATTTTACCTCACGTTAAATTGGCAACGCAAAGCCTTTATCAAAGTGCTTGACAGACGCTAGACTCCGGAACCCAGTGAAGAATTAAACTTCTTTTGGCTAGATTGTGTTCTTGACGCTGATGATGTCTAATCAAGGCACAATGATTAAACAGCCTGAATATTCAACATCTTCTCAGGGCTGCAGCCACTTGTGAGTCCGTGTGAATCAGTTCTGTGCACGTGATGCGGAAAGTCAGTACCTGGCAGAGATGCTGCCAGCACATCGGCTGTTCTGGAGGGAGAAGCTGAGTCTGCGGAAACTCTGAGTCAAGGGTTCACAGCCTGGACTATCCCTGGAAACTCGAGGCAGTGAGGGTGTGCACTGTCCTCAGATTTGTGGACTTTCAGACCCTACAGGTTCTGGATCAGGTTCCAGAGAACCAGCTGCTCAGCTGTGCTAAGGCGATTCCAGAGAAATCAGGCCGAAGATGACTTCCCATTTCCCTCCCATTAGAAATGTGTTAGAATAATGCAGGAAGACAGTGTATTTCCCAGGTAGTCTGAGCAGGTGTGAACATTCTAGAAAAGTGCACCAGTGACTGCCCCATTGCCTGAGTTGGTGTTGCCCCTTGCTGTTGTTTCACTGTCTCCACAGTAGAATGAGATAGAATCAAGGCCCAGCCCTGCGCTGTCTTTAGGACCATTGGTAGATTCGTAGTTGTGACGACTGTGTGAACTCCTCAAAGTGCAGTTTTGTTTCCTACCTTCATTAAAGCACCTCACAAATACTCATTGGTTTCAGTGATGCACCAGTGACTTTTTAGGGCGTTGGGGACCAATGATTGTCTGTAAGATAACCATGGACCATGCCCTAGAGAGGTTGACCATCTCTTGGAAGAACCCAAACATTAAGCGAGCAGTGGCTGAGCGGCATCCTTCAGGACGCAGGACCACAAACCGGGAGTTAGAAAAGCAGACCCTCTTATCTGAGTCCTGGAGACTGGATGCATGCTAATGCTGTCTCCAAAGTTTTAGGCGAAGACCCTTCCTTGTCTTGCCCCAGGTGTTCCTACAGCATAACTCTGTCTTCTGTTGGCGTGTCTTTTCTCCTCTTTCATTAGGGCATATTGGATTCCTGGGACATACTGGATTATTAGGGCATAAGCATAGTGGTTATGAATCGATCTGCTAAGCCCCAAGGTTGGCAGTTCGAAACTACCAGCTGTTTCATGGGAGAAATATGAGGCGTTCTGCTCACGTAAAGATTTACAGCCTCGGAAACCCTGTGCAGTGTCACTATGAGTTGGAACCGACTCCAAGGTATATAACAACAACAACAACAACTGGATTATCAGGACATACTGGAGTCCTCCTGGTGTGGTGCTGTAGGATCAGCACTGGATGGAGAGCCAGAAAGTCAGAAGTTCAAACCCATCAGCTGCTCCTCAGAAACCCTATATAAGGCAGCTGAGTCAGAACTGACTCAATGGCACATAACAACATTGGATTATCAAAACATATTGGATTCTTAGTACATATTGGGTTAGCCTTCACCCCACTCTAGTATGAACTCATGTTTACTGAGAACGTCCTTAAAACCCTATTTACAAACAAGGACCTGTTCAAAGATTCTAGGGGTTCAAACTTCAGTCCCTCCTGGGGACACAATTCTATTCACATCACAAGCTCAGGGCAAGCTCGAGCCTGGGGGTGTCCTAGACTGTAGTCTTTATGGGCGTAGGTCTCTAGGTCTTTCTCCCTCAGAGCTGCTGGTGGGTTCAGATCTCCAGCCTTTTGGCTGAATGCTTGACTGTTGTGCCACCAGCACTCCTTGGAGTGCTCCATTAACCCTTCAGGCCTCTAATCTCTCAACTATAAAATGGCATAGTAGTACAGATTTCATACAAACCAAAACCAAATCACTGCCATCAAATTCATCCTGACTCGATGTTGTTAAGTCCCATTAAGTCTATTCTGACTCATAGTGGTCCTATATAGGGTTTCTAAGGAGCGGCTGTTGACTTTGAACTGTTGACCTTGTGGTTCAAACCAACCTTGTGGTCCAGTGCTTTATCCCACAGTGCCACACATAAACCAACTTCTGTTCAATGGGTTTCATCTCAAGTGGGTGTTTTTCTTTCAAGAGCACGTCTCTGTTTTTCTGATGACAACGGCACATGCCATTGTGTCTTAACATGTGACGTTGGTTTGTCTTTTAGACGCTGTCCTGAGTCCTGACTGTTCCCGCCCCTGGATGTACGTACCCTGCTGCGTCTATTTATTTATTTTCCAACAACACTAGCCCCACCCACACCATGGACCTCATTGGGTTGCTGAAGTCTCAGTTTCTGTGCCATCTTATCTTCTGTTACGTCTTCATTGCCTCGGGGCTCATAGTAAACACCATTCAGCTCTGCACTCTGATCCTGTGGCCACTCAACAAGCAGCTCTTCAGGAAGATCAACTGCAGACTGTCATACTGCATCTCCAGCCGTAAGCTACAACTTTTCCATTCTGGGTCTTTACCGTCATGACAGCCTCCTGGCTCACCTTATAGGAAGCTGAGCCTTGTGGGTTTTGTTACTTTTATGTTTGCAATAATCTTCATTTATAAGAATTTCTTTTTTGAATGAGCTATTCAGATGGTACAAAATTCAACTGACACAAAAGGTGTTTTATGAAAAGAAAGTGAGCATTCTGTCTTTGTTTCTCTAGTTCTTCCCAGAATCAATCGGTGTGAACTCTCTTCATTATTCTGACAGAAATAGTTTACGCACATACCGGGTTGGGTGGTGGGAGTGGGCCTCAAAAAGTTCACGTGAAAATGGAATGGAAAGATAATGGATTTTTTCCCATGAACTTTTTTAAAGCACCCTCATATACACACAGAGACCCTGGAGTGGTATGGATGGTTTGTATGCAATTACTATGTGTCTGTGGGGTTGCAAAAGTCACAGGGAGACCCTGTCTGACTGCCTCTAACATCAGAAGGAGGAAGGAGAATCAAACTCAAAATCAGCCCAAGGCTAATTGCTATGTGGTAGAGTTCTGACATGCCTCCATGCTACAGCCTTCTCTGTCCTGATACCAGCCATTCCTCCCACAGCACTCTCTGCTTCACATCTGGTTTCCATAATCCATTGCAATGGCCACACAGAACTCAGAACAATCCTCACGATTATGGGGTTTTTTAGAGCCATGAACAGGGTACAATTCAGGATCAGAAACAACTCAAGATGCACAGTTCTTCTGTCAGAAACGCCTCTGGTCTGCCATACTGCTGGCACGCCTCACTCAGGTTCCTTGGTCTCTACCCTGCTCCAGGAAGTGCTACAAAACTCATTTAGCAAGTCTGTAAATGCCTGAAGACACACACTGTAAGCCAGTCTCCTGTCCATAGGCACTCAGCTTTCCTCGGTACATGGGCTGGGAAACCCCAGCTGCTCTGTGTCTCCGTGCTGCCTCCTCTGCTGCCCT
>NW_006408971.1:1214331-1215024 GCF_000296735.1 Chrysochloris asiatica
GACTTAACGGCACTTAACAACAACAAAGAAACTTTGGTAGTGTAGTGGTAATGAATCAGGCTGCTAACCTCAAGGTCAGCAGTTCAAAACTACCAGCCGCTCCACGGGAGAAAGATGAGGCTTCCTGCTCCCATAAAGATTTACCAGGGTTTGCTATTTTCGTCTTCAAACCATTCAGAGAGTTAGAAACCAATTACCATCTGAGAGTCTCTGCAGCCACAGCTTTGAACTGTAAACTTGCCCATATTGTCTGTTGTAGTTCCCTGCAGTGCAGTCCGTGGCAGCCTCATGCCCAAAGGAAGCCAACAGTGCCTGGTCCAGTGACGTCCACACCGTCCTTTATAGGTCAGATCATTGACATCCACGGCATTTCACTGCCTGGTGTTCTGAAGAAAGATGGCCAGTTCTTTCTTCCTAGACTCTTTTAATAGGAAGTGCCGCTGAACCCTGTTCAATGCCATAGCCAGGTGGTATACATGAGGTGCACTGGCTGGGAATCGAACCCAGGTCTCCCTAGTCTTTTCGGCTGCTGGGTGGCTCATGCTTCTCCATTCCAGAATATCAGTGTCTCTCTTCTTCCCTCAGCGTCTCTCTACTTTCTGTCTTTTGTCCATATAGTTCTTTTCTCCTAATTGTTATTATCCTGTGCTGAACACCACAGCTGCAAATCAAACAAACAACCAAATAAAACCA
>NW_006408971.1:1215592-1216484 GCF_000296735.1 Chrysochloris asiatica
GTTCTCAGTGGATGATTTTTCATAAGTAGATCCCACTCATGGTGCCCCGTGTGTGTCAGAGCAGAACTGTGCTCACAGAGTTCTCAGCGGATGATTTTTAATAAGTAGATTCCACTCATTGTGTCCCCGTGTGTGTCAGAGTAGAGCTGTGCCCACAGGGTTCTCAGTGGATGCTTTTTCATAAGTAGATTCCACTCCATGGCTCTCCCATTTGTGTCAGAGTAGAACTGTGCCCATAGGGTTCTCAGTGGATGGTTTTTCATAAGTAGATTCCGTTCATGGTGCCCCCATGTGTGTCAGAGTAGAACTGTGCCCACAGGGTTCTCAGTGGATGGTTTTTCTGAACTATGTTGCCAGGCCTTTTTTCTAGGTGCCTCTAGGTGGACTCGAACCTCCAAACTTTTGGTGAGCAGCCAAGCACATTAAATATTGTACAATCAATGCCTCCAGCAGCAAATATTACAAACATTACAGAAATTTCAAATTTCACAAATTACAACGGCTGGAATCTAGCTATGACCTAATGCTAGCCAAAACTAGGTCAGACCCACCCACCCACCCACCCACCCACCCGAGGTGTCATCCAGGGTGAGAGTGGAGACTGAAGACAACATAAAACGTGTCAGCATGAAACTTGCAAGTTTTCCCAAACTGCTGGAATATATTAAAGAAACCCTGGCTGCAGCCCCACCTGAAACCTGAGTCTTGGAAGGGTCTGCTGCCCAGCAGGGTGGGGGGCCCACTTGTTCCCTGACTTTGGATTCACAAGCAGTTGAGTGTGAGGAGATGGTGGTGGTGGTGGTGGTGGTGATGGTGGTGATGGTGGTGGTGGTGATGGTGGTGGTGGTGATGGTGGTGGTGATGGTGGTGGTGGTGGTGGTGGTGGTGATGG
>NW_006408971.1:1217079-1219086 GCF_000296735.1 Chrysochloris asiatica
GTGGTGGTGGTGGTGGTGATGGTGGTGGTGGTGGTGGTTGTGTGCACCGAGTGGGTTCCAACTCAGCAACCCTGTATAGGTTTTCCCAAGGCTGTAAACCTCATCTTTCTCCCATGGAGTGACCAGTAGATTCAAAGTGCTGACCTTGTGGTTAGCATTCCAGTTTGTAATCCACCAGGCTGCCAGGCAAGGCTCCTTGTGAGGGGGTGGAAGCGTACATAATGCATGGATCTGTCCCACTCAGGGCCAAGGGAGGGGCAGGGTGCGGTGGGGAGCGCTGGTTTCTGGGCTTCACCTGGGTGCCCTGACCCCTGCTTGGTCAGTCCCTGCCTTCTGTCCATCTTGGGGTTTCAACTCTACAGAATTGTAGGATGTCTCCAGGGTGCCAAGCTCCACCCTTTGCATCCTCTGCATTGATCGATTAGTGACCTTTCCACCTAGGCCGTGTCTGAGTTTTGAGTGGCTGGAGGGTGGGGGGTGGGCGGGATCCATGGCCCCAGGACACAGGCCAGACTGCTTCTGATGGCACTGTGAGATTTGCCATGAGGATGGAGACAGTAAATGAGCACTAAGGGAGTCCTGGCGTGGTGTTGTAGAGTAAACCCTGGACCTCAAGATGGGTTTAAACTGCAATTTCAGCAGTTCAAAGTCATCAACTGCTCCTCAGAGGCCCTAGACAGGGTCAATATGAGTCGGAATCCACTTAAACTTAACAATAACAGCAACAAATGTGCATTCTGGAATTCCTGAAACGACTTATTGTTTATTTCATCCTCACGTGTTCTTCAACCCAAGAGGAAAAGAGGCTGAGGAGGTGGGACGTTCCTCTCCTCCTTGGAACCCAACCTGGGGGTGCCGATGAGGTGGAGCCAAGGGGATTCTTGGTGGGTGGCGGGGAGTCTTCAGGAAAAGTGTTCAGGAGAGGGAAGGATGATCCCAGGCTCCTTCTGAGGTAAGGGTCTGTCTTTGTTTGATACTAATGAACTCTGACCTACGTGATAAAGCTGTGGGGAAGCTAGTGCAGAGTGCTTGAGGACCAGGCCTTGGGGACGTGGTGGCTTCAGGGGACACAGAATGAGGGACTCAAAGTTCACACTGGCAGTAACAGTGACCAGCATTACACTGATCGTGCAGATGACCCAGCAGCATCTCGTCCCATTGTGACTAGGGTCACCATGAGACAGAGCCGACTGGGCAGTGGTATTGTCCTGGAAAAGTTCTTAGGACGACATGGCTGCCTGGGGACTGATGAGATCCTTGACAAACATATGTGAACTACAGGTATTTTTCACTCTCTAAATATAGAAGCTCTGGTAGCGTAGTGGTTACAAATTGGGCTGCGAACCGCAAGGTCAGCAGTTTGAAACTACCAGCTGTTCCGCGGGAGAAAGATGAGGCTTTCTGCTCCTGTGAAGATTTACAGCCTGGGAAACCCTGTTCAGGGTCACTATGGGTCGGAGCCAACTCGACAGCACTTAACAACTGCAACAGCTGGTGACTGCTTCCCGCCACCCTCCAAGTCTCTCCAAAAGGTCCCCAACCAGAAACTTCTATGAGAGGGAATCCTTGGAAAAGCTGACCCATCCAGCTCAGTTGTCACATCACAAAGGCATCCCTCGGGGAAATTCACATTTGCTCCTACATGTACTTCAGAGTGTTTTTGCCCTTTAACCTTGTGGCTTTATTAATGTAGTTTTTTTATTGATGTAGTACTTATTAATGAATGAAAGAGAATCGGTTTTTGAGACTGTTTAATGAAAAAAAAACAGAGGAGAAAAAGGATAGCAAGGTTTTAAGCCAGTTAGACTTGGTGTCCAGATGTCTGGTTTCAAATCAGCTCCCACCTGTTTCCACTGCTGGCTCCTCTCACCTGAGCTGCAGACGATCTGCCTGAGCTCCAGACCATCTATCTGCCCCTACTCTCACCTGACCTCCCTCCAGCCTGTGTCCACAGCAGTCAAGGTCATCATTTCAGACCATGCATCAGGTACCACGCAGCCCTGAGGA
>NW_006408971.1:1220087-1223095 GCF_000296735.1 Chrysochloris asiatica
TGGTTGTACTTCTTCCCATATGTATTTGTTTGTTCTTCTGGCAGTCCCTGGCACTTTCAATATTCTTTACCAACATCATAACTCTCAGGCATCAGTTCTACGGTCTTCTTTATTCACTGTCCAAATTTCACATGCATCTGAGGTGATTGAAAATATCATAGCTTGGATCAGATGCACCTTAGTTCTCAGAGTGACACCCTTGTTCTTTAATGCTTTAAAGAACTTTTTTATGATTTCTTGACTGTTGTTTCCATGAACATTCATAGTGGCTTCAACTAAAATGAATTCCTTGACAACTTCAGTCTTTTTTTCTATTTATCATGATATTTATTGGTCAGTGGTGAGGGGTTTTGTTTTCTTTTGATTGAGTTGCAATCTATTTGAAGACTGAATTCCTTTTCTTCATCAGCAAGTGCTTCAAATCTTCTTGGCTTCAGTAAGCAGGGTCATTTCGTCTGCATATCACAAGTTGGTAAGGAGCCTCCCTCTGACCCTGATGCTGTGTTCTGCTTCATTTTATCTAGTTGATTGGATTATTTGCTGAACACACAGGTTAAACAGATATGGTGAAAGGATACAACCCTGACACACACCTTTCCTGATTTTAAACCATGCAGTATCCCCTCATTCTGTTGGAACAAATGCTTCTTGTTCTGTGTACAGGTTCCACATAAGCACAAGTGTTCTGGAATTCCCATTCTTCGCAATGCTATGTTCTATGATCCACACAGTCTAATGCCTTTGCATAGTTAATAAA
Organism: Chrysochloris asiatica; assembly: GCF_000296735.1. Taxonomy (NCBI): domain Eukaryota; kingdom Metazoa; phylum Chordata; class Mammalia; order Afrosoricida; family Chrysochloridae; genus Chrysochloris; species Chrysochloris asiatica. Next base: position 1,220,845 of record NW_006408971.1, read on the forward strand.
ACCCAAATAAAGATTTTTTTTTAGTATTATCTGCTTTCAGCCAAGATCCACCTGATGTCAGTAACGATATTACTAGTCCCATGTACTCTTCTGAATCCAGCCTGAATTTCTGTCGCTGTATTGCTGCAACTGTTTTTGGATTATTTTCAGTAAACTTTTACTTGGGTGTGATTCTGATGCTGAGTGATTGTTCCTACATTCTGTTGGGTCATCTTTCTTTCTTTGGAATGCGCACAAAATTGGATGTCTGCCTGTCAGTTGGCCAAATTTCTTGGCATAGATGAGTGAGGAGTCCAGTTCTGTATTCGTTTTTTTGAAACATTTCAATTTGTATTCTGTCCATTCCTGGAGTCTTGTTTCACCAATGCCTTCAGCGCAGCCTGGACTTTTTAATACCATCAGCTCTTGACCCTAAGGTACCTCATGACATGACAGCACCAACCAGTTACTTTGGTTACAGTGATTCTGTTACTCTTTCCATCTTCCTTCGATGTTTCCTACATCATTCAATATGTTGCCCTAAAAGCCTATTAATATTTCAGCTCAAGGCTTGAATTTTTTTGGTCAGTGCTTTCAGCTTGAGAAATGCAGAGTGTATTCTTCCCTTTTGTGTTTTTTTCTCTAGTTTTTTTTTTTTTAATGGAATTCATATTGCACTTTATTGATTACATTTTTCAACTTGCACATTTAGCACTACATATCTTTAATATTCAAATACTTCTAATATGATACCTAATTTTCTGCAAGTTACCACAATATGTAATACCTAAAGAATACAGAAAGGAGCTCTGGTAGCGTAGTGGTTACGAATCGGGCTGCGAACCTTAAGGTCAGCAGTTCGAAACTACCAGCCGCTCCGCGGGAGAAAGATGAGGCTTTCTACTCCCGTAAGGATTTACACTCTTGGAAACCCTGTACAGGGTCGCTATGGGTCCGAACCGACTCGACAGCACTTAACAACAACAACAAAGAATACAGAAGTCTTTTTTCTTCCACTTAATGATGCAACACACAAATGCTGACAATATATATCCACATACAACTTACTCCTCTTTCATTTACTGTAAAAAAATTGGTGAATCCATAAGAACTGCTGTAATCATTATATGGAGTGTACTATAATAATATTTCAATAGTTTATTCCAATCCATTTCTTCTTTTCTATTCTGAAATATCTTCATTATGTTGTTTGATGAGATAGGCCCACAGGAAGACTGTGCTGCCCAAGGTCAGTCCAACTTTCAGCCAATCAGGTTTGCTGTTTGGTAGCTCCTGAACATAGAACTTTGACCTCGCTGAAGGGCCACTAGGGAGCCGGACCTGGGTCAGCAGCCAAGAGAAGGGGCGCAGAAACGCGGATGGCGCTATGTTGCCAGCCGGACTCCCTTCTCTAGTTCTTTGCACACTTGGTTGTAATATTGTGCCTTCTGGAGCTTCTGTTCGAAACTTTCTGTCCAGCTCTTTTACGTCATCATTTCTTCCATTTGCTTTAGCTACTTAGTGTTCCGGAGCAAGTTTCAGAGTCTCTTCTGACATCCATTTCCATCTATTCTTTCTTTTCTTTTCTTTTTAACAATGACCTTTTGCTTTCTTCATGTATGATGTTCTTGATGTCATCCCACAACTCTTCTGGTCTTCAGTTATTGCTGTCGAATGCATCAAATGTATTCTTGAGTTGGTCTCTAAATACAGGTGGAATATACTCAATGTCATATTTTGACTCTGGTGAATTTGTTTTAATTTTCTTCATCTTCAGTCTGAACTTGTATATGAGCAATTGATGGTCTGTTCCACAGTCAGCCTCTGACCTTGCTTTGCGTTTGATGTTGACCTTCTCTGTTGTCTCTTCCCACAGAGGAAATCAATTTTATTCCTGTGTATCCCTTCTGGCAAGATCCATATACTTGTATAGTTGTGTATGTTGTTGTTGTTAAGTGCCATCGAGTCAGTTCTGACTCCTGGCAACCCTGCATAGGGTTTCCAAGGAGCGATTTGTGGGTTTGCACCACCTACCTTATGGTTAGTTGTTGTTGTTGTTAAGTGCTGTAGTCGGTTCCGACCCATAGCTACCCTGTGTAGAGTTTCCAAGGAGCAGCTGGTGAGCTTGAACCACTGACCTTGTGGTTCAAACCTACTTTGCAGTCCAGCACATTAGCCCACAGTGCCGCAAATAGTCCGGTACTAATCCTACAGTTCCATGTGAAAAAAGGTATTTGCAATGAATGAGTCTTTGGTCTTGTAAAATGCTTTC
>NW_006408971.1:1223715-1235900 GCF_000296735.1 Chrysochloris asiatica
GTAAATGAAGGTCCCGAAAGCTTTGCTCCATTCATTTCATTAAGGTTGATTCTGCCTTGAGGAGGCAGCTCTTCCTCAGTGGTATTTCGAGTGTCTTCCAATCTGAGGGGCTCATCTCCCAGCACTGTAGGTGACAGTGTTCCACTATTATTCATCATGTTTTCAGGGGCTTCAGAAGGGTTCTTCCTAGTCTGTGTTTTACCGGTGGCTTAGCTTCCAGCATCACTATAACACACAAGCCATCACAGTACAATAAAGTGACAGAAATATGGGAACCACATCCATGCATACACTCAGACATCCACACCCACCTATATAGACACACACAGACACCACACACCTACCTATGTCTGTAAACACCTCCACATCCATATACACACACCCAGACACACATCCATATACACACACACCCATATACCCACACAGTCACACACCTGTATACACACACACACAGAGGCTTCCACACATGTGCACACACACACACACACACACACACACTGTATTGCCTGAATTGGAATGTCACTGCCCTCAAATCTAAGTATGCCTTCCCCTGGCCCCTCCCACTCCTGGCAGATCACCTTCCAGACTCCACGGAAGGGAGTATAGACTCGTTGGCTGTTCTTCCTGCTCTGTCAGGAGTCGACTGGGACATCTGCTGCTCAGAGATGGTTTACCTTTCTTATAACCTATTGAAAGTAGCCAAGAAATTACACAGGAGAGGTCACAAGCCAAGTGCATCTGTTTTAGCTCCTAAAAGCCTTCGAAGATTTCCCACCAGGAAACTTGTGACATTTTTCCAGCGCAGTTTCTTCAGGATGTACCGGGTCTACAGAGACGCGGTGGTGGAACAGACGGTAGAGTGTTGCCTGGAGCCTGACGTCTGGACTTGGGGCAGCAAACCTCACGCTGTGAGGTGGTACGCTGAGTTCAGGGGCACCATCGAATTTGGGGCAGGGAGTCGCCTCTCTAGGGGTCCCCGGATTTGCACAGGACACCAACCAGTGTGGCAACATGGACCGGCACCTGACTTTATCCCGGAAGCCCTGAGTTATCCACCTGCTTCATAGAAGGAAATATGAACCCTTCTAGAAAGCGTTTCCCTTCTTCTCCCTGACCCAGGCTGCAGTGAATGTAGGACATTGTTGTTGTTGTTGTTGTTAGGTACCATCAAGTCAGTACCGACTCATAGCGACCCTGTGCACAGCAGGACGAAACACTGCCCTATCCTGGGCCAACCTCACTATCATTGCCACGCTTGAGTCCATCTATGCTGCCACTTGACCAGTCTTCCTCACTTTCTCTGACCCTCCACCTTACCAAACATGATATCTTTCTCCAGCGATTGGTCCCTCCTGACATTATGTGCAAAGTATGAGAGATGAACTTTGGCCATCCTGGTCTCCAAGGAGCACTCTTGCTGCACGTCTTCCTATTACAAGTCATCAAAAATGAAATGGAATGGAGACAGCTTGGTATCTTAAGAATCAATCTTTATTCTACCTTTGTCAAGCATCTCTTCAGCAACCGTCACCCTGTGGTGGTGGCAGCTCTGCCCTCCCTGAACCTCCTAGCACTTCCCTTTGTCTCCTGCCTTGTCCCTGCTAGCTCCCACCGCTGAGTGGAGGCTGGTATAGAAACAGGCAGACAGATTCTGTTTTTCCCTTCTGGAAAAATCGGGGTGGGATTTGTTTGTTTCTCACAAAACACTGATAAATACTGTTGTTTTTGCTGTTAAGTGCCATCGAGTCAATTCCGACTCATCACGACCTCATATAGGGTTTCCAAGGAGCACCAGCTTTGCGGTTCAAACCAACCTTGCGGTCCAGTGCATTATTCTGCAGTGCCATGCACCAGGACTCCATAGATCCTGTTAGCTCGCATCGATTGTGGATTACAGTGCCTACTCCCTGTCAGTGTGCCTTCTGTAGTGGCTTTTGTGTTGCTGTGGTGTCACTGGTATTTTAAATACCAGTAGAAAAAGAGGGGGGAAAAAAAAAAGGAAGACCCCCAACAAGATGGATTGGCCAAGTGGCAGCATTGATGGACTCATGCATGGCAACGGTAGTGAGTTTGGCCCAGTATCGGGCAGTGTCTCGTTCTGCTGTGCATAAGGTCACTATGGGTTGGTACTGACTCAATGGCACCTAACAACAACAACAACAGGGTCACCCGTGGTGGGACAGGTTCCCGTGGTGTGTCCAGACTAAGACAGACTAGGAAGAAAGGCCTGGGAATCTACTTGTAAAAATCAGCCAAGGAAAAGCTCCATGGATCATTAGGGATCTTTAAAAAACTCCTGGAGAAACTCTTATTATCTCGCAGTTCCACGAACTTTTTGGAGCCCCTTGGTAGTACCCGGTACAGCACTGGAAGGTGAGCCCCTAGGCTGGAAATACTCAGTGGTTATAAAGACCCCAGGTTTTGTTCTATAATCATAGGGCCTCCATGAGTCAGCGCCACCCTGGTGACAACTAACAACAACCATGTGGTCTCTACTCAAGTTCTCACAAGGTCCACTGGTGGTGGTGGTTATGTGCCATGGAGTCAGTTCCAACTCATAGCGACCCTGTACAGGGTTTCCAAGGCTGTAAATCTTTATGGGAACAGAAAGCCTCATCTTTCTCCCTCGAAGCGACAGCTAGTTTCGAACTGCTGACCTTGCAGTTTGTAGTCCGAGGATGAGGGTACTGAGAGGTCCCACGAGGTTCACTTGTCCATGGTCACACTGTGCTTACTGCTTAGATACAACACCACGGCACCTTCAGGAGGGTCCTGCGGCGGTGAGAGTCTCCAGCCTCCTAGGGGAGCCATACATGAAGCTTGGGGTGGGTTGTCAAGGCCCCTGCTCACCATGTGGTGGGACCGAGACTTCAGTTACTACCCAGTAATAAGGAAGCGCCGTGACATTTGTGGAGGTGACTTGCTCACCTGTCCATCTGCCAGACTCCAGCAGCTCTAAACCTTCCTTTCCAAGTTTCCTTTCAGAATTCATCTTTCACTTTCTTTTTTTTTCTTAAACACTTTATTACTTTACTTGTTTAGTTAATGATTCTTTGTTTGGGGTTCACAGACCTCAAAGGGATCCATGGATAGAATTCAGAGAATTGGTGAACTTGTATTGCAAAAGTTACATCTTTATTTCTATTAAGGTTTAACTGAAATTCAGCCTTTTCTTCAATTCTGAATAGTTTGTAAACCATAGTTGTTGTTGTTGTTGTTGTTAAGTGCCATAGAGTCGGTTCCGACCCATAGCGACCCTGTACAGGGTTTCCAAGGGTGTAAATCTTTACGGGAGTAGAAAGCCTCATCTTTCTCCCACGGAGCAGCTGGTAGTTTCGAACTGCTGACCTTAAGGTTCGCAGCCCGATTCGTAACCACTACGCTACCAGAGCTCCATAGTAAAAGTAGCAATATTTGTGACTTTATCATTAAAAGAAAAACTCAGATATTGTTGCATCACATACAGCTTTTGCAGATACTTTGCAATGGCATCTCTACTTCAAATATCGGAGAGTTATTGACTCTCATTATTTAAGGTGTTTACAAGAGTCAATCAAAGCATTTTGCTACTAGAAATCCCGTTCATACATGTTGTTGTGAAGTGCCGTCGAGTCGATTCCGACCCATAGTGACCCTGTATAGGGTTTCTAAGGAGCAGCTGGTGATCTTGAACCACTGACCTTGCAGTTCAAATGACTTTGCAGTCTGACGCATTAGCCTGGTCCACCACGACTCCCGGTTCATACATATGCAGATTTATTTCAAACACAACATGATTGAACATGCCTCTGCAATCAGTAACATACTTGTCTATTCTCCTTGTTATTATTATTATTATTAATTATTATATCGGTTCTGACTCATAGTGACCCTGCATAGGGTTTCAGAGGAGCAGCTGGTGGGTTTGAACTGTTGACCTGTGGTTCACAGTCCAGTGCTGATCTTACAACACCACACCAGGAATCCCAGAATTCAATGTTGTTGCTGTTAAGTGCTGTCAAGTCATTTCTGATCCATAGCGAACCCTGTACAGGCTTTCCAAGGAGCAGCTGGTGGGCCTGAACCACCGACCCTGTGACTCACAGTCCAGTGCTGATCCTACAGTGCCACACCAGGACTCAAAAAAGGTCCAATCGAAACAGTGGCTTCATAGGGAATCTGCTGGGCCAGTTAAATTCAAGGCACAAAGGTCAGCTCACAAGGTTATGGTGACTAGGTTTTGGGATTTCCAAAGGGTAATCTTGGCAGATTTTTCTCAAAGGACAAAAGTTGATCATAGGGGCTTGTTATGAAGAAGTTTTAGAGAATTTAAAAGTGCTTTGTTGAGAAAAGGACCAGGAAAGTTGTGCAAAGGAATGTTTCCTGACATGTCAATGCAGTGCTCATTCTTTGAGGGTAGCAAGCACTGTCCTATGAGAATTTCTCCGGGGCACCTTAGTCCACCCACCCTACAGGCCTGATCTTACTCCTTCAGACATTTTTTTGTTGCTTGATCTCAAAGAGCATTGAAAAAGGAACTGATTTGAGTCTCCTGAGGTTACTAAACCGGCTGTTTTGATGTGCTGTAAATTGAAGAGCTCACCTTCCACCCTCGAATTAAACAAACAGCTGGAAAAGGAATTTCAGAGCTGATTTCAAAAGCTCATTTCAGAGCTGCGACTGAAGCTTTAATCACCAACCATCAACTCTTCCCTTCCTGCATCCCCAGTAGTTCAGGATTAGAGATGGACTGAAGACCAACCTCAAATTGGTCATTGTGCTCAGAAGGAGGCACCTGGATATTTTTATAGGCCTTGAACCCACATTCTCGTGTCTGGATTTGGGACAAGGACAAAGATGTGTCCTGCCTTCGGATACTGGCACTTCCGCTACCTGACTGCAGGCATTGTGTTGTTCCTGGGGCACTCAGGGGTAGCAGATGGAAAAGAAAAATTGGGCCTTTAGTGTTCTGATGGGCTTCCTAAGTTTCCAGTTGGTCATGTTGCAGGGCTTTAAGAATTCTGTTCAATATCTCTCACTGCTGTTCGCAGCTCTGTAAACACAAGGACCCTTGTTCTTCATTGATCCAGCTTTCTTGATTTATTCCCCCAAGATTTTTAATCAAGGAATGCAAGCCATTGGCTTTCTCCACACTTCCTCCTCAAATCTGGAGACGGTGACGGAATGCCTCCTGGTTTTCCTTCTGCTTTGAAACCCCTCCAGGCAGTGGGGTCCAGGTACCAGAGCCCAGAGGACTGAGGGCCCCCTCTCCCTTGGAGTTGCTCCCAGGACTGGCTCGGCCATCCCGAGGGCTCAGACTAAACATATGTTTCTTCTTGTGGTTTGTTCCAGAGTTGGTGATGCTGCTGGAGTGGTGGTCAGGGACAGAGTGTACACTCTACACAGACCCCCGAAACTACCCCAAGTACGGGAAGGAGAGTGCCATTGTTGTTCTAAATCACAAGTTTGAAATTGACTTTCTCTGTGGTTGGACCTTGGCGGAAAGATTTGGGATCTTAGCGGTAAGTTGATTCCATTTTACCTTTCTCTGGTTTAGGACCAGGAACTGGCCTACCCGTCCTTCCTTCAGAATCAGTAGATGCATCGAGTAAGTCTCTAACCATCTATGGTTCACTCTTCCTTGGCATTGGGATTCACATCCTCTTTAGAGCAATAACAATGAGCTCTGGTGGCGCAGAGGGCTAAGGTTTGGGCTGCTAACTAAAAGTTCGAACCTACCTGCCGCTCTGAGGGAGAAAGACGTGGCAGTCCGCTTTTGTAAAGCTTTTAATATTTATTCTCAGAGAGGAGAAGTTGCCTCAAAATCCCTTACCCCGAGTCATGGACACCGCTGTGCTCGGAGACGCATCTGCTGATGTCAGTAGAGTAATGGTGGTGGTCATCAGGCAATGGAACAAACCAAAAGGCAACTCGGGTCTTTTATCAGTTTTCCCAGAAACTGTGAATGAGATCACTGTTGCTGCTTTAAGACGTCTAGAAAACTGTACTGAGTGCATGTAAATGTACTGAGAGGGTCCTAGGGAAACAACAGGCCTTCTACCTCCTGCAAAGTCACTTCGATCCACAAGGTCAATGGTTCCAGCTCACCAGCTGCTCCTTGGAAACCCTATACAGGGTTGTTATGGGTCAGAAACGACTCAACGGCACTTAACAACAACAATTCCCTCTTACGCCTCTGGGGCTAATTGATATCCGTGTGTGGGTGCACGCAAATGCATTTCCAGGAAGAAAAGCAAAGTGTGGTGTCTACCTTTCCTCGTTTTAGAGAGCCAGGGCAGGAGTCTCAGCTGGCTTTAGTCTCTGAGAGAAGAAGCCTCCTTAGATAGCTTAATCCTAGTTCCGTCATGGACACCAGTGACTAGTGACAGGAATAGTCTTCTGTTCGAGGAGGGAAGGGTATATGGTGCCTTTTCATCTTGACCATGACAGCATTGGCTTCGTCACCTTGTTGTTGTTGTTAGACACTGCCAAGTCAGTTCTGACTGATACCAACCCAGTGTACAGTAGAACAAAATACTGCCTGGTCCCAAACCATCTTCACAACCAAGCCTTTTGTTGCAGCTCCTATGTTGATCAGTCTCACTGGGGGTCTTCCTCTTTTTCAGTGACCCTCTACAGTCTAAGTAGGATGTCCTTTTCCATGGACTGGTCCCTCTTGATAACATGTCCAAAGTACATCCATAAAACAAAGTCTTACCATTGTGGCTTCCAAGAAGCATTCTGGCTGACTTCTTCCAACATAGATTTATTGGTCCATGGTACGTTCAACATTCTTTACTCACACTATAGTTTCAGATGTATCAATCTTCTTCCATCTTCCTTATTCATTGGCCTACCTTACCATCTTGTTGTTTCTAAGTGCCGTTGAGTTGGCTCTGACTCAGTTCTGACACACAGCAACCCTGCATAGGGTTTCCAAGGAGCAACTGGTAAGTTTTGAACCACGGACTTGTGGTTCAAACTGACCTTCTGGCCAGTGCTTATCTATGTTGACACACCAGGACTCCTTTACCATCTTAGGTCTAGACTTTTCCAACATACAAGCTTCTCCGGGAACACTGGTTGGTACTCAACGTGCAGTTTAGAGGCAGCTGGTGGTTTTTCCAGACTGTTCCAAGTGGTTATTGGAGAAGCGCTCATGCTTACAATGTGAGAAGGTTTGTAATTTGTGGAGCACGAGTCCCTGAGGCAAACCAGAAAATCGGCTAGATTTAGAGTCATGTTAAATTCCATTTGAGTCCTTGGTAGCTCTGACTATGAGCAGTTCTGTCAAGCACTCTCTCTACGTGCTTCTTCCATGCCACTACCTGAGTTATGGTAAGGAGCTCTGGTAGCGTAGTGGTTACCAGTCGGGCTGCTATTCAAAACTACCAGCTGTTCCATGGGAGAAAGATGAGGCTTTCTACTCCCGTAAAGATCTGTAGCCTCGGAAACTGTATACAGGGTCGCTATGAGTCAGACCAACTCCACAGCACATCACCATCACCACCACCAAACCCTCCTGATACAGGTATCTGCATTTTATAAGTCAACTCCAGAAATCCAATCTAGTTAAATAATTTGTCCAAGGTCAGTTCTTAGTAAGTCTGATTTCCAAGTCTCAGCTCTTGCCCCTTGGAAGGCTTTGGGAGGAAAGTTTCAGAGTAACCTGCTTCAGAGATGGCCTGATCTATCAGACATCAGGACACGAGGCAGGGGACAGACTTCCAATTGCCTTCACAGTCTGCAGTGCTCACTCTCACAGCCTGGTTCTGACCAGGGATGGAGCAGGAAGAAACTAGCCAAGCAGAGGAGCTTGGAGACGCCCTCAGGCTGCCCTGAACCTGATACTAGAAGGAGACAGACACAGAGGGATGTGGAAGGATGGGCCCTGGCAATAAATATGGAGGGCAGCAATATGTGGAGGGGAAGACAGAGACAGAGAGGAGGGGTAGGGAGGGACGCATGCACAGAGGACGATTTGGGATTTTACTACTAAAGCCTTTGGAGTCTGTGGTCATTGTACAATTGTGAACCCAACGGGACTGTTATTGTTAAGTGCCATTGAATTAATTCCAACTCATAGTAACCGTTTGTAGGGTTTCTGAGAAGCAGCTGGTAGATTGGAACTGCCAACTTTGCCAGTCCAGTTTTTATCCTACAGCACCACACCAGGACTCTTTATTCAAATGTGCGGTGACTGATGGTTACTCCGCAGACGGGCTGTTGGCCTAGTGATGTTTCATTTCCAACCTTAATTTCTTTAATAAATGTTGCTGTTGTTGTTCTGTGCCGTGGAGTCGGTTCTGACTCATAGCGACCCTGTATAGGGTTTCTGAGGCTGTAAATCTTTATGGGAGCAGATATATAGGAGCTCTAAGAGTATATATTTTTTTTCAATGAATGTTGAGTATAATGAGGTGTGAGCTTTCCTATTTATTTTGGAGGACATGCCTAGAGATAAAGTGTGGGGGGAGGGGTGTCTCACCCTCACTGAGACTTTGGGAGCCCTGCTGAGCTGGGCCCTGGGTTTCCTGATTCTTGCTAAATAAATGGCTTCCTGTGGGAGGGTGAAGGGGGTGAGGGTTTGTCCACACTCTGCAGACACACCCAGAGCTGTTGCTCGCTCTACTCGTTCTAAGGAAGCAAAGAGCTGCCAGAGAGCAGTAGCTCAGGGGAGGGCTAGGGCAGGAAGGCCAACTCTGATGGAAGTGACCAAGTGGTGTCCTCCGGGGAATGCCCTCCACACGTAGCCGGGGAACCGTCCTGTCACCTGGATAGAGCCAGTCCACTTGATGTCAAGAGATCCCTGGCCTCTTCCTACAGTCATCAGCTCATTTCCGGATTTGGGCCTATGAGTTCTGCAGGTTACAAACCAGCTCTGTTCCTGGCTTTAAGTGGAAGGGGAGGTAACTTGGAACAGGTACATACAGTTCTTATTCAGCCATCCTTTAGGGCAGGGGTGGGGAACGTTGGTCCTTGGGCTTTAAGAGGCCTGTGAGGAAATCATCTGATCCTACTAAGGTTTCTGAAGCTTTTGTGGTCCCTGTTCACCTCTGTTGCCTCAGTGAAATGTATCTGCCAGTTTCCAACAACCCCAGAAGGTTGCACAAGAAGGGAAAAGTGGGAATTAAATAGTATAGCAGTAGATCCAAAGGGCATGGAGGAAGGTAGAGTCTCCAGTGAATAGTGTCCAGCCTGTCCAGGAAGGGCTGATGAAATGAAATACAGATGGGTCTCTTGTGATGCAATAGTGAGTAATTGTTATCAGGACTGATTGTCAGGGTTGGAAATCTAAAGGTGGACATTTCGTAGCAAGGAGGGGAGTGATTAATTTTTCAGTCTAGGAGCAGAGGACCCTAGGACCATCAATGGAGAAAAGCGGAGAGCGGGATCCTACCCAGAGAAGCAATGAGGCCTGAGATGAGGGCAGAGAAGACGACGTCAAGAGATGCAGTGGCTGGGGACTTGGGATCTGGAAAGGGAAAGGGGCTGAGGACTGTGGGGGGGGGAGGGGGGGATGCAGGCTTACAGGGTACACCCTTTGGTTGGGTGAGGATGCATGGACGGGATGGTAACTATGCCAATGAAACAATAGATGATAGAATGAATGTAAAACTAATGTTCTCCCATGTGTGTAAACACACAATTCACAATAAAACATTTATTACACACAAAAAAAGTATAGCAGGTGAATTTTGAAGTTGGTAACTTTGTATGGCCCATGAATGCTGTTATAAATATCCAAAAGGTTCCCCACCCCTAAACTTTAGGGCAGGAAAAGACAAGAAGCCTTTTCCCAATGATTTGAAAGCTTCAGGTGCAGCTGGTGAAGGTGGTTGTGATGAGGAATTTGTTGTGAGCAGGGGTTGGTTCACTGGTTTCAAAGTGAGGGCAAATTTACGTAATATTAAAGTGCCAGAAGAACAAACAAATCTGTCTTGGAAGAAGTACAGCCAGAATGTTCCTCAGAAGTCAGGGTGGTGAGACATTGTCTCCCACGCTTTGGGCCTATTATCAGGAGAGACCAGTCCTCGGGGAAGAACAATGGACTCTACATGACAACGATGGTGGGATGCTGCAGGACTGGGCGGTGGTCCGTTCTGTTGTACTTAGGGTTGCTATGGGTCAGAACTGACTCAATATTACCTAATAACACCCCCACTGCCAAGTAATTCTACACAAACCCAGTCATATTCTTTCTTCCCCCTCTTAGATGTCTCTTTTCTTCCCTTTTGAAAACAAAGGTATCTTTAATTTTGAAGTTTTATGCTAAGTGGAGTAAAAGCTATGAGCCAGAACCACCTTGCTGGTACCTAACAACAATCACCACAAAGGGCAGGTAGGAGTTCCTGTAATGGGAATGTTTGTAACCTGGGGGCTGGGAATCGGAGAATTGGCTTCCTATTCTAATCATTGTTCACTGGTGGTTTTGGTCTTAAGTTGCCTCCAAATACACTCACACACCCTGTATCAATTTCTCTCTCTCTCTTTTTAAATTGCATGCTGTTGAGAGCCTCAAAGTCTGAGTATTTTGCTTTTAGATCCCATCGAGTAGATTCTGACTCCTGTCTAGGGTTTCCGAGACTGTAAATCTTTGAGGGAGTAGTGAATCCCAGCTTTCTCCCACAAAGCAGCTGGTGAGTTTCAACTAGTAACCTTGTGGTTAGCAGTCCACCGCCACGGCTCCTTTGGTTTTATGAAAGAAGAGAATAAAGGAAGATTCCTGACCAGGTACTTTTCATCCTCACATAGAAGAAGAACAGCACAAGAGGAAATGAATCTAAATTGGAAAAAATGGAATTTGCAGAAATTCTTCAGAGTGGGATTATGAAATATTATTTTGGTTCCTTTTTGCTAGGGATTGGGAAGGGAGAAGTGGTGGGAATTTAAAAAGAAAAAGAAAAGAGACTTTCTATCTTGTTGAACTCCCAGGTCCAGTGGCTGGAGGCTGTGCCTTTGGTCTTTCCCAGGATGCTCTTGTCCTTGGAGGTGGTTCTTGACTCAGACCAGTATCCCCTGAGGCTGGCTTCGGAAGCTTGACCCGTGCCCTTTCCCTTTCTCTGTGGGGTGGGCCGCTAAGTGCTGAAGGGATTGAGCATAAAATCCAAGGGCCAACGTTTCTGAAGCTTGTGGTCCCTGTTCACCTCTCTGTTGCCTCAGTGAAATCTGTCTGCCAGTTTCCAACAACCCCAGAAGGTTGCACAAGATCTTGTTTGCCAAGAAGCCTCAGAACTGTGCCAGGTCCGTGATAAACACGCCCTGCACGGTAGCTGTTGGCATCCATAGTTTTCTGCCGGGGGTGGGCGGCCCTTCAAGAAGCTATATGTACTCGTATTCGTTGTCTATTGATCGCTGCATGGCAAGCCCCCAAACCCAGCAACATGTCACCTCAGCATCTTGTCTAGAGGTTCAACTTCGGGTGATGGGTCTTTGTCCAGGCTCGTGCATATGTTTCTGGTCAGGCTTGCCTTGGCTTCCCAGAGTTGCCGTAACAAAATACCACAAAGCGGTGGCTTTAATGAGCAGAAGCAATGTCTCAGTGTGAGTGGGTGTTGAGCATGTCAACCCCTCCGAGGGTTCTGAGAGAGGAACTGCTTCACGCCGGTGTGCCAGCTTCCAGTGCTTCCCAGCATTCCTTGCAACTCCTTTGGGACATATAGATGAGTCTTCATCTGACATCCTCCCTGTCTCAGAAGGGATTAGGACTAGGTCCCACCCTATCTGACATTTCCCCCCAAAGAGAGTCACATTCACAGGAAATGTCTCCTTAGCCTTTGGAGCGAGTGCTCTTCTGATTCTAGTTAGATTCTGTAATAGTCAAAGGGACAAGCCATCAACCCCGGGCTTGACTCCTGTGGTCCTCCCTCTTTTTCAGGCCTCTAAAGTTCTGGCCAAGAAAGAGCTGGCCTATGTCCCCATTATTGGCTGGATGTGGTACTTCCTGGAGATGGTCTTCTGCAAGCGCAAGTGGGAGGAGGACCGCAACACAGTCCTGAAGAGTCTGCTGAATCTCCGCGATTACCCCGAGAAATTTTTTGTACGTGAGGTTCCATCTCTCTTTACTGGCCCCAAGTGTCACTCCCTTCTTCTGGGGGGCACATCCCATATGCTCCCGACATGTCCCTGTTTTCCTGTGTCCTATCCCTGAGGGTGCCCCTCTCTGACTTACCTCACACACACAACACACACTCTCCCTGACGCTG
>NW_006408971.1:1236430-1237297 GCF_000296735.1 Chrysochloris asiatica
GTCTCTCTCACACACAGTCTCTCTCACACACACACAGTCTCTCTCACACACACAGTCTCTCTCACACACAGTCTCTCTCACACACAGTCTCTCTCTCACACACAGTCTCTCTCTCACACACAGTGTCTCTCTCACACAGTCTCTCACACACAGTCTCTCTCACACACACAGTGTCTCTCTCACACAGTCTCTCACACACAGTCTCTCTCACACACAGTCTCTCTCTCACACACAGTCTCTCTCTCACACACAGTCTCTCTCTCACACACAGTCTCTCACACACAGTCTCTCTCACACACACAGTCTCTCTCACACACACAGTCTCTCTCTCACACACAGTCTCTCTCTCACACACAGTCTCTCACACACAGTCTCTCACACACAGTCTCTCACACACAGTCTCTCTCTCACACAGTCTCTCACACACAGTCTCTCTCACACACAGTCTCTCACACACAGTGTCTCACACACAGTGTCTCACACACAGTCTCTCTCTCACACACAGTCTCTCTCACACACAGTCTCTCACACACAGTCTCTCACACACAGTCTCTCACACACAGTCTCTCTCACACACAGTCTCTCACACACAGTCTCTCACACACAGTCTCTCTCACACACAGTGTCTCACACACAGTCTCTCACACACAGTCTCTCTCACACACAGTCTCTCACACACAGTCTCTCACACACAGTCTCTCTCTCACACAGTCTCTCACACACAGTCTCTCTCACACAGTCTCTCACACACAGTCTCTCTCACACACAGTCTCTCTCACACACAGTCTCTCTCACACGCACAGTCTCTCTCACACACAGTGTCTCTCTCACACAGTCTCTCTCTCCTCTATTTCCTGGTAGCAGCAG
>NW_006408971.1:1269342-1280220 GCF_000296735.1 Chrysochloris asiatica
TGCCTCTTGGTCTATGTACAGGTTCTTCATGAGCACAATTAAGTTGTTCTGAATACCCATTCTTTGTAATGTTATCCATAGTTTGTCAGGATCCACACACTTGAAAGCCTGGTCACTAAAGGACAGATAAACATCTTTCTAGTAGTCTCTTCTTTCAGCCAAGATCCATCTGACATTAACAATAATATCCCTCATTCTACATCCTTGTCTGAATCTGACTTGAACCTCTTGCAATTCTGTCAATGTATGATTGCAGCCGTTTTTGAGTTATCTTCAGCATGTGATATTAATGATGATGTCTGATGATTCCCGCATTCTGTTGGGTCACCTGTGTTTAGAATGAGCTCGAATACTATATTCTTCCTATCAGTTGGCCAGGTAGCTGTCCTCCATATTTCTTGGCATAGACGAGTGAGCACTTCCAGAGCTATTTCATCAATTCCCAGAGCCTTGTTCTTTGCCATCGCCTTCAGGGCACCTTGAACTTCTCCTTTCAGTACTGTTGGCTCTTGATCATATGCTACCTCTTGAAATAGTTGAACATTGACCATATCTTTTTGGTACAGTGACCATGTGTTCCTTACATCTTCTTTTGATGCTTTCTGCATCATTCAGTATTTTACTCATAGAATCCTTCCATATTTCAAGTCAAGGCTTGGATTTTTTTCTTCAGGTCTTTCATCCTGAGAAATGCTGAGGGTGTTCTTCCTTTTTGACGTCTGGTTACCAGGTCCTTGTACTCTCAAGCGGTCCTTTGTTCTGTTCATTTCTTTTACCTCCTCATGTCTTCCATTTGCTTTAGCATCTCTACACTGGAAAGTAAGTCTCAAGAGTCTCTTCTGACATCCATTTTGATCTTTTCCTTCTTTCTTGTCTTCTTAATGACCTTTTGCTTTCTTCCTGTATGGTTTTCTTGATGTCATCCCACAATTCCGGTCTTTGTCCTTTAGTGTCTAATTCATCAAATCTGTTCTTCAGATGATCTAGTTCAGGTGGGATACGTTCAAGGTCATATTTTGGCTCTCATGAACTTGTTTTGTCTTTATAATCAGCCTGAACTTGCATATGAGCAACTGATGGTCGTTCCATAGTCTGCCCTTGTCCTTATTTTGGCTGATGATATAGAGCTTTCTCACCATTTCTTTCTACAGAGGTAGTTCATCTGACTTCTGTTTATTTCGTCTGATGAGGTCCTTGTGTACAGTTGTCTTTCATATTGTTTACAAAAGATATTTGCAATGAAGAATTGACTGGTCTTGCAAAGGTCTACCAAGTGATCTCCATTACCATTTCTCGCACCAGGACCATATTTTCCCCCTACTGGTCCTTCCTCTTTGTCTCCAAGCTTTTCATTCCAATCGTCAGTAATTATCAATACATCTTGATTGCATCTTTGACCAATTTCAGACTGAAGAAGTTGGTAGAATTCTTCTAGTTAATCATCACTGGCTATAGTGGTTGGTGCAAAAATTTGAAAAATAGTGGTATGAACTGGTCTTCTTGTAGGAGTATGGATATTATCCTATCACAAGCAGCATTGTACTTCAAGACAGATCTTGGTATGTTCTTTTTGATGACGAATGCGATGCGATTCCTCTTCAATTTGTCATTCCGGTACAGTAAACCTTGTGATTGTCAGATTCACAATAGCCAATACCAGTCCATTTCAGCTCACTAACGCCTAAGATATCGATATTGACAATTTCCAACTTTCCTAGATTCATACTTCATACATTCCATGTTCCAATTATGAATGGATGTTTCCAGCAGTTTCTCTGCATTTTGAGTTATGCCCCATCAGCAAATGAAGGTCCTGAAGGCTTTATTTATGTCATCACTGTCAGCTCTACTTTGAGGAGGCAGTTCTTCCTCATTTGTATTTTGAGTGTCTTCCAACCTGAGGGGCTCATCTTCCAGCACTATATCTCACCATATTCTGGTGGTCTTCATCATGTTTCAGTATTCAGTATTCTGGTATTGACAATGTTCCACTGCTATTCATACGGTTTCCAGTGACTATTCAGAAGCAGTCGTCTCTCCTTCTCCTTAGTCTGTCATTGTGTGGAAAACTGAGCTGAAACCTGTCCAATGTGGGTGACTCTGCTGGTATTTAAATTACCTGTGGCATAGCTTACAGCATCACAGCAACACACAAGCCACCACAGTATGACAAACTGCCAGATGAGTGGTGGAAGGACAACATCATTGTTGTTGTTGTTAAGTGCCACTGAGCTGGTTCTAACTCACAGGGACCTTGCATAGAGTTTCCAAGAAGAAGCTGGTGAGTCTGGACCACTGACCTTGCAGTTCAAACTGCCTTTGCAGTCCAGTGCACTAACCCAGAGTGTCACACCAGGACTCCAGGACAACATTAGGGAAAGTCAAATGGAAACCACAAGAGATAAAAGAATGGCTATTGTCAAAAAGAAAACCAAGAACAAGTGCTGATGAGAATCGAGAACCTGGAGCTCGCGGGTATGGCTGGTGAGGGTGTAAAACGGTATAACTAGTTTGAAAAATGGTTTGGCGGTTTCTTAAAATGCTGAGCACGGATTCACCATATGATTCAGCAATCCCATGCTGAGATTAATGACAACATGTGTCTACACAAAGACTACATGGAAACGTTCAGAGCAGTTTTCATAAAACCCAAAAGTTAAATCAATGCCCATCAACCAACAGTAAAGAAACTGTGGTAAGTATTATTCACAGCCATAACGAAGGAATGGAGTACTGAAACATGCCACAAAATGGAGGATCCTCAGAAACATCACACTAAGTGAAATCACCAGGCACGATGTAAAGCACCACATGTGTCACTTGTTGTTGTTGTCAGGTGCCATCGAGTCGGAACCGACTCATAGCGACCCCATGCACAGCAGAACGAAACAATGTCTGATCCTGGGTCAACCTCACTACCGCTGTCACACTTGACACCATCAAATGATGCCACCTGGCTGATCCATCTCGTTAGAGGTCTTCCTCTTTTTCTCTGACCTTCCATCTTACCCAGCATGACATCCTTCTCCATCGACTGTTCCCTCCTGACAATATGTCCAAAGTATGAGAGACGAAGCTTAGCCATCCTGGCCTCCAAGGAGCACTCTGGCTGCATGTCTTCCAAAACAGATCTATTGGTTCTTTTGGCAGTCCATGGCACTTTCAGTATTCTCCTCCAACACCACAACTCAAAGGCATCAATTCTTCTACGGTCTTCCTTATTCACTGTGTCACTTAGTGACAGTCAAACAGGCAAGATCTTATTTCTATGAACTAAACAACATCCACATCAATGGGGGAAAAGACTGACATTGTCAACGTCTTCATTTTTCTAGGATCAACCATGAACACTCAGGGAAGCAGCAGCCAAGAATCAGATGACATATTGCAGTGGGCAAATTTGCTGCACAAGATCTTTTGAACATGTTGAAGAGCAAAGATGTCAGCTTGAGAACTAAGGTGTGCCTGACCCAAGACACAGTGTTTTATGCATGCAAAAGCTGGACAGTGAATACGGAAGACCAAAGAAGAACTGATGCTTTTGAGTTATGGTGTTGGAGAATATTAAAAATACCATGGGCTGCCAAAAGAACCAACAGATCTGTGTTGGAAGATGTGCAGCCAGAGTGCTCCTTGGAATCCAGGATGGCGAGACTCTTAAACTTCAGACATACTATCAGGAAGACCAGTCCTTGGAGAAGGATATCATGTTTGGTAAAGTGGAGGGTCAGCGAAAAAGAGGAAGACCCCCAAACAAGACAGATTGGCACAGTGGCAGCAGCAATGAGCTCAGGCATAGCAATGATTGTGAGGTTGGCACAGGACTAGCCAGTGCTTCGTTTTGTTGTGCATAGGATCAATATGAAGCAGCACTAACTCGATACCAACTCGATGGCACCTAACAACATTTCCATGGGAGTTCCAAAAAAGGCTAATCTTTAGAGACAGAAAGTGCGGTTGTCAAAGGCAGTGGGTAGAAGTGATGGCAGGAGGACATGCGGCTTCTTTTCGGGGCAATGGTGACGCTGTAAGGTTGGACTGTGGGCACGGTTGCAGAACTCCCTAGACATACTCAAATTCACTAAATTATACAACTATTATGCAAATGATAGCTCCAAAAAGCTGTCAAAACATTTCAACAAAATTCTAGGGGTTCTGTAAGCCCTCCTGTGACCACAACACTGTGAGGACACTGGTTTCTTAGATGAAGGCTCCACACCACTACCTGGGAGGTGGACAGAAAGAAATCTATTGTGAAGGGAGGGAGTCCATGAGTTCCTAACAATATTTAGAATGGCAATCTTGAGAAAAACAGCAAAAAAAAATAAATCAGTAATAATAATAATAATAAAGAGACAGGATCTATAACATGGCATTTGGACAATTTTACAAAGCTATCTGCTGCAACTTTTTCATTCTGAAAAAGATGCCTTCTTAATAAGAGCTTATTCAGCATGTCTCTATTTACCTAACACCTACACATCTTTGTGTAAACATACATTGAGCCCCAAAGACACCCTGGTCAACTAGCGTAACATAGTCCATAAAGACAATGCTCGCCAGCCTCCTTTGGTGAGGAGCGTCTGAGACCTGACATGCTCATGAGCACCCTCACTGGTCTCTCCAGGTACAGAAGACAGAAGAGGGATGAGAATCGAAGATGCCTGGAATCAATGAGCCAATGAGAGTGAAGGACACATGAGCATCAGTCTCCAGGACTCTGAGAGCAGAACTGGATGGCATCCAACTACCACTACCAACTCCTCCTCTGAAAGAGACCACTTTAGAAGGTCCTGAATAGAGTGGGAGAAAATGCGTAACAAACTCAAAATTATAAAAAAAAAAAGAAAGATCAGGTTTACCGGTCAGAAGGAGACTGGAGACACCCGAAACTACGGACTTCAACCACCCTCAGGTCTGGGCAGGAACTCACCGTGGTGGCCCAACTTTCAGCCCAGCAGGAGATAGGTACACAGGGGGGACAACAACACTAGTAAGGTCTGCTCCCCATGGGATGGTCAATCATTCAAGATCAAAGGGCACCATTTATTAAGGACAAAGTTGAGAAGGGGCGGGAAGGTGGGTGGAATGGAAGTAGGAAGCCCAGGGAGGAAGCAGGAGACCTGTTGTTTTGTGCAGTCATTGAGGTGAAACAAAGTGCATGATTTGTTGAAGTAAAACTCACACTCATGTCTGTAAACCTTCACTCAATTCACAAAAGCTAAAAAACAACAAAAAACACAAATTGAGCACCAACACGTGCGCGCATGGGTGACAGGTGTGCTGTCTTCAGGCGTGCCTGGCATCCTTCGTGCCGCAGGCGCACGGGAGTGAGGATGACAGACCTCTGGTTTCCCGGGTGTGGGCGCGTTAGCTGACGGCAAAGGAAAGACAGTAGCACTGAGCTTTCCTAAAATAAACCATTTATTGAAAAAAGAACCTTTATCTTAAATTTCATTCATCGGCCTTTTGCATAATCTGAAGCTTGCCAACGACAAAGAAGGGAGGGTTCACAGTCAGTGCACTCGATAAAGTCCAGAAGGTTCGCCCAACAACACTACCACTTCTTTTGAGCCTAAGAAGGTCAAAAAACACTATGGTGAGACTAGGGTTCTCGCCCCTCGAGAAGAGGACAAGGCGACGGTCCGTGTACAGTAGTAATGGCACTTAGCATGCAGCGTCTTCGATTCGACCTCGCGGGGACCCTCACTCAGGAGGCCCTGTGCCAAGGACAAACAGGAGCAGCAGGAGGGGCGCGACACCTGTGCAGCCTTCAGTCCTGAAGCTGGGGAAGGCTCACGCGGCTTCTCAGCACAGTCTTCATGTAAATATTACATACAGTAGTGATTCAGAGCATGTTCCGAGGACACACACGACTCACTTCATTCTTCGTCTGTGCAAACCTGTGGGAAAGGCGGGAGAGAGCTCAGCCCACATGACATGCACAGAAGACCCACGAGTCACAGGATCTGCCCCCACCCCCACCCCCACCCCACAGCTCTGGGGCTGGCACGGGTCTGAAGCGAAGCCTATGAAGTGACTACTGATCACATTTCTAGAAAACATACATGTACAAGCATACAGGGGGCCACAGGACATGTTTAGATACTTTGCAACTAAGAGACAAGATTGTTCTGTAGCAAGTGCCCGGGCTGCTCATGAACGTCTCACACCCCACTGCCCTGGAACTCCTCTACAAACCATCCATCCCAGCAGCATTTGTGTCCCTCCAATCTGCCACCCGAGCCCACTGCCCCCAGCAGAGCTAGGCCCACACGCCTTCCATGGCCACGTGAACCCCGGGGAGCCACCCCACACTGGTCACAACTTATTTCTGAGAGGAAGGCATTCGTGCTCCAGCTGCTCATCACAACCCACCACCCACAGGGCAGTGGACTGAAATTGCGGCCTCCCGCCCCCCACCCCGATGCCTCCCAGGCTCCCATTCTGATCCTCTGGGTCCCTCGGTCACAGCCCCTCTCCACATGCCCTACCCTCCTGGGCTGGCCTCCAGAACAATCTTTCTAACACACCCATGGAGTCCCTGCGTGTGGCTCCTGCCGACCTTTGTAGCCACTTCCCACCCTGCTGCTCCATCAAGGTCTACTGTGTGCCGTCCACGGCTTTTCCTTGCTCTGGCTTTCTCTCGCCCCACTCCTGGCCTGGCTGACCCCCGACTCCTAGCGCAGACAGCTCACAGTGTGGAAACAGGATCTGAGTAGATGGAGTCTCCTCACTGACTGGTACAATCACTGGGCTGGACGAATGCAGAGGCTGAGCCAGTCTGCCTCGACGCTCCGGACTCTCCTTCCCAAGGGGCAAACTATCTCTTTTTAATGCCCTTTCACTGTCTGGACGTCCCTCACAACAAAGGCAGCCCAAACAAGACTGTCACTCAACATTCATGAATGAAGAGAACATATCCTTCCACTTCAGAAGGCCAACAGGGAACAGGACAAGAGCCAAGAATGGGCTGACCTTGACAAACGCGTGGTCCAGGAGCTGGCTGGCCGTCCACCGCGCCTTCGGGTCACTTTCAAGGCAGTGAGAGAGGAAGTCCTTTCCCTCGGGGCTTAATTTTTCAGGGATGGGAGGCTTGTGCCCCATCCCCACTTTATACATAATCTGAAAATTGTGTTCATACTCATGCCAAGGCCTCTAAAAAGACAGATAAAAATCAGGTTTTACTATTACGTGGCCATTGACAACGCAAACACGCACTGTCTTCTTAGGCTTCTCGATAGCGATGTGCAGCGGGGGTGCTCAAGGGCCAGACAGGAAGAACTTTTGGCTTTGCAGGTCAGGTGGCTTTTGTCACAACTCTTCATTCTCCCAGTGTAGTGTGACAGTAGTCACAGACAACAGGTAACTCATTGACAACAGCTGTGTTCCCATCTCTCTGGGATGTACTAGTGCAGCATTTTCTAAAGTGATCACCATCTAAATTGAACAAGGAATGCATGAAAGTGTATGAAAGACAAATCTCATACAGCATGTGACACTTGACAGTTATCCTGCAGGACCTGTCACACGCTCCCCATGTGGCTCAGCACTGAGCAGTGGCACCTGCTGGCGTACAACGTGGCGTCCTGGCAGGATCCAGTCTGCAGAGCACTATGAGCCTGGGAGCAGTGTTTGCTTGTTGTCATGGGAGTTCCCTGGTGTGGGACCTGATTCTCTGATACATGGCCATCTTCCTGTTTTAATACTAACAGCAGGGAGCCCTGCCCTGGTGGTGGCTGCTAACCAAGAGGTAAAGCAGTTCGAACCCACCCAATGGCTCTGAGAGAGAGCCCAGGAAACCCTCGGGGACAGTCTGCTCTGCCACATGGGACCACTGAGTGACAGCACCGCCAACAGTTACTGAGCCTGTGCTCTGGGTGCCTTTCGAAGCCTGGTACAGCTGTAAATAGTTGAGCTGACTTGTGCCCGTGTGAGCATTTACACACGGGTACCAGGGCTCATTCGAGGTGTCGCCATCGAAAGACACACTCCCAGAGGTGGACACGTCTTAGTTTAAGGGTGCACACTTAGAAAACTTGGGAATGATCCAGTTAACCCCGAAAACCTGTCCTCCAGAGCAATTCCACCATCTGAAAGTCCACTCGTAATGTCTACTTTCCCATGACTGCATCATTAGTTCTTAAAAGCGTCACTTATAAGCTAAGTAAAAACTAAAATTTCCCTTTGAAATGGACAATGTTGGTGATTAGTGAGGCGAGCTGATTGTGGTTTTTTTGGTGGCTGTAACTGCTTCTTCACCATGTAATGCAAGCGTGAGGCTGTTTATATCTTCTGAGAGAACTTCTCTAGCTGACACACCTGTTTCAGTAGCTGCTTCTCAGTCTGTCATTACTGTGCCCTTACTGTGTCTCTTTTCTCTACAGAGCAGGGCAGCGGCAGCCCCAGGGCCTCACCTTCCCAGTGACCATCTCTAGGACGACGCAGCCAAGACTCCAGATGTCAGCAGCACGCCCATGTCCTTCCCCCTTGGCGCGGGTGATGACCTCAGGAGCCATGTAGGCTGTAAGTCACAGACATGGAGTTAGTGTGACGGGACAGGACCCGTGCATCACACGACAGCAAAAGGTCCACACACTACTTAGTAGCAGACACTGCGAACACACTACTTAGTAGCACACACTACTTAGTAGCAGACACAGAATTCTGGGGCAGAGTTCTCCTTTCAAAGATGATTACTGAAGGTGCAAATATTCATGTAAATATGACCTACGAAGGCGATTATGAAATGACCATCTAGCCTTCGTTCCGTTCCAACTAGGATTGTTCGATAAACCAATGCAAACAAAAAGATTGTTCTGGAAAGGAAAGGTGGCGTTTCCTTCCTCTTACAACAGTAAAGGGCTCCTGGTGCTTCAGCGGGTTACACACTGGACTGGTAACTGTAACATCAGGGGTTCAAACCCAGCAGCTGCTTGGCGGGAGAAAGATAAGGCTATCTGCTCCCACACAGATCACCAGCCCTGGAAATCCTCTGGGGCAGTTCCATTCTGTCCTGTGAGGTGACTGAGTTAGAATCAACTCCATGGCAATGAGTCTGAGTCACTAACTGCCAGTGTTAACAGCTGTTGTCAGGGTCTAAGGCAGTGGTCATTTTCAGGACTCGGGGGTGGAGCGGCACTGAAGGGAGTCCAGTCCCTAGTCCTGCTGTGTCCAGTGGTTCCTACCTGCTGTCCCCAGGGTGCTGTTCACCTCGCCAGGCATGGTCTGCGCGTTGTTCTTCAGCTTCACTGAGCACCCAAAATCTCCCAGTTTGATTAGTCCAGACGAGGTAAGGAAGATGTTGGCACCTAGCCAGCAAGAAACAAGGAGTTGTTAGAGAGTCTCAGAAACAAAGCGTGGGTTAGAAAAGATCACGTGGCCATCTCAAGTAGCAGCCACCATCTGCACTGATGCCCGAAGTACTGGGGCCAACAGGACCTGACTGACAAGGTGAAGGCTCCCCAAGCTTCACTCAGAGTCTCTATAACACAGCACAGTTTTGGTCGCAGAACAGATAGCTTTCATCAGGAGCTGAGCCCGCTGCAGAGGCACTCCTAAAAGCAGTATCCAGCAGGGACCAGGCAGGATTGGAGCCCGGATGCTGGTGGACAAGGACTGTCACTTGGTTGTCCACAAGTTGCGCTCCTGCCTACAAGTGGGTCCTCTGGTGGGAGCTGGGGTCAGGGACCACAGGCACAATATGTCATCACCCCACCTGAGCCCGTGAAATCGAAGTTCAAACCCTCACATCGTGCTGAGGCACGAAGCAGGCACCGGGGACGCTGGTGAGCTGGCTGACTCCAGTACGGGACTTTTCACAGCCATGTGAAGCTGCCACTTCGTGACACTGGCCAGACACCAGGTGTGCCATCTGGTGAGTGGCCAGAAGTGGGCAGTGCCGTGGACAGATAAGGGCCAAGTAAAGCAAAGGTCACCCTGTGGAGCACTGTGGGGGGCAGGCAGGCACCCAAGAGAATGCCACGTGCTGGGTGACCCAGAGCAAAGCAGGTCTGGGTGGAATCCACCACAGACTAGGCTGGGTCCAGTCCCTAGCCCAAGCACCCACAAGCAGTCAGGACGATTCTAGTCAGTGTGTGTAGGTCGGGCTCAGACCACCCAGCAGAATGAAACTCTTCAGTCTGGGGCCAAAAGCGCGTTTCCACTTCAGGGATGTGTAAGACTTCCAGACACAGAGGTCGGGGCAAGGCCACGGAGGCAGTTCTGGGACCTGTCAGGCTCCTACCCCACACCACAGAAGGGAAAGTATTTTACTCAACCAGTATGCCCAAATCAGCATTGAGCAGAACATGCTGATATGGAGGCGGCTGGTGTACACACACCCTATCCGTGTCTTATCCTGGCAGGTAAGTGGGTACGCATTGGGCTGCCAACCAAAAGGTCAGAGTTTCAACCAGCAGCCCATCCTCAGGAGCAAGGTCAAGGTGTGACCCTTCTAATCAGTACTACAGAGTTGGTGTGAGTCGGAATGAGATGGCAGAGGGTCTGGCTTGGTTCTGGTCTCCAAAAAGGGGATGCAAAACTGTGACTTACGAGGGCATTACAAAGGCTGGCCCCTCCCTACTCAAAAGGCTGGACACCCAGAGCTTGTCAAGGGGACAGAGAAGCTGCTTTGCTCAGAAGCACATGGTGCTTCCAGGGCACAGCCACCAAACCAGCCTAAAAACAGCAAGCACTGCTTTGGGGAAACGGATTCCACCTTGGAAAGCAGACTGAGAGCTGGGACCAATGTGTCTGCTCAGGATGGAAACACAGGTGCTCCGTGTGCAGAGCTGGGACCAATGTGTCTGCTCAGGATGGAAACACAGGTGCTCCGTGTGCCCTGGGTAACACACAGGCCCTCTATGTGCTCTGTAT
>NW_006408972.1:0-2979 GCF_000296735.1 Chrysochloris asiatica
ATTCTGTTCCATTGATCTATGTACCTTTCATTGTACCAGTACCAAGCTGTTTTGACCACTGTAGCCGTGTAGTAAATTTTGAAGTTGGGAAATGACAAACCTCCAACCTTATTCTTATTCTTAAGCAGCCTAGCAACTACTTCTTATAAATGTTGATGCTGTTATGGATGATGTCCACCCCAACTCAAGACAACCCCATGCCCAACAGAACAAACACAGCCCAGTCTGTGCCATTCTCAGGATTGTGTTTCAGGCCCTTGTCATGAACCAGCGAGTTTTTATTGACTAACTTTCCAATGTAGATTGTCAGGTGGTTCTTCCTAATTCATCTAGGAAGCTCAGCAATTACCTGTTCAGCATCTCATCAGCACACAGGCCTCCACTAATAGACAAGTGGTGGTTGGCATGAGGTGCATTGACCAGGTTGTTGTTATGTGCTGTGGAGTTGGTTCCGACTCATAGCAACCCTGTACAGGGTTTCCAAGGCTGTACATCTTTACAGGAGCAGAAAGCCTTATCTTTCTCCCATGGAACAGCTGGTAGTTTCAAACTGCTGACCCTGAGGTTAGCAGCCCAATTCGTAATCACTATGCTACCAGAGCTCCTCTTAGAATTCTACCACTGCATCACCAATACTTCATGGGAAGACATCTACATATGGTAGTTGTTGTTAATTGCCATTGCGTCAGTTTTGACCTATAGCAACCTCATACAGAGTTTCAGAGGAGCAGCTAGTGTGTTTGAAATGTCAACCTTATGGTTAGCAGTCCAGTGTTTATCCTACAGTGCCATGCCAAGACTCCTCTAAATATGGTACGGTCTTGGTGTGGCACTACAGGATGAGTCGTCTACCACCAGGTCGGTTTGAACTGCAAGGTCAGTGGTTCAAACCCACCAGATGCTCCTCAGAAACCCTACACAGGGTTGCTATGAGTTGGAACCAACTCAACAACACTTAACAACAAAAGCAGTCTAAAATTTTAGGAAAGCTCCTAAATATCCAGGAATCAGGGAAAATTGGGTGCAGAGCAGGGTGGGGAGTGGAGGATGGAAGAGACAAGTTGAGAGCTGTTTCCATAAAGTATTTAGGTTGGAAACTGTACCAACGCCAATTGTCAAACCCAGTATGGAGAAGACTTAATTTTCTAGAACTTTCTGAGTCTCCTGGGTACTGAAGATTATAGTGGTGTCCTTAACTGCCTTGGGGTGCCCTTACTTTCTTCTGGATCTTTCCTTCTTGAACAAAGGACACCCATCCTAATATGAGAAGAAATGGGGTGATAACACCCAGTTTGCAAGATTGCAGGGGGGATGATATGAAATTATGAGGGCACTGTGTCTCCCACATGGGAACAGCTCAGCTTCTGTTTGACCCCTCCCCACTGCTGTTATCAACAAGAGCCTGTCTTTCTAGCGTTGTTGTCTTCTCTCTCAATACCGCACCTTCTCAGAATGTACTGTTTCTGATGTGTAGTCTTGGCTGGGAGACCAACACCCAAGCTTATTTGGGAAAAATGTAAATCAAGAAACAAAAGGCTTGGGGTGGGCGCTATAGATAGACCCTATAGGCTTTGTGACATATGTTTTGGGTGCTCCACTTGATGAGTGCTCAAGCTTTACAGAGTTCCCAGGTAGATGAAATGTTCTTCTAATCCAATACTTGTCTAATTGCTTTCCCTCTCTGCTATACTGGAAGGTCCATGAGGGTAAGGTGTGTGTGCTGTCCTTAGAGTTGAGTCCAGTCAACAAGAACACCTGGAATCCCATTATTGGTGTTAACTGCCTTCAAGGCCACCTCCAACTTATGGTGAACCCAAACAGAAAGGGGAGAGATTATGGCTGGTCTTGTGTCCTCTTGATGATGGTCTAGGGAATTATTCATCTAGAAGCTTCACTAAGACTTCTTGTTCAGCATCATAGCAACAGAAGGCTTCAACTGACAGGTGGATACAGTTGCTTATGAAGTGCACAGAACAAAAATTGAACCTTGGTCTTCCACATGGAAGGCAACAATTCTAATATCGAACCACCACTGACTCCATTCCTAGACATCCTGTTGTTGTTGTTAGGTGCCCTTGAGTCGATACCGACTCGTAGCCACCTTATGCACAACAAAACAAAACTCTTCTTAGTCCTGTGCCAATCTCACAACTATTGCTGCACTTGAGCCCATTGCAGCTGTCTCTGTGCCAATCTATCTTATTGGAAGTCTTCTTCTATTATGCTGACCTTCCACTTTACAAAGCATGATGTCCTCCTTCAGGGACTGATCCTCCTGATAATATAGCCAAAAGTATGAGAGACAAAGTCTGGCCACCTTATCTTCTAAAGAGCATTCTGGCTGTACTTCTTCCAACACAGATCTGTTTGTTCTTTTGGCAGCCCATGGTACTTTTAAGATTCTCTTCCAATACCATAGCTCAAATGCATCTATTCTTCTATGGTCTTCCTTATTCATTTCCAACTTTCACATGCATATGACGCTGTTGAAATTACCACAAGGTTGACTTGAGTCAGGCACACCTTAGTCCTCAAACTGACATCTGTACTTTTGAACACTTTAAAGAGGTCTTGAGCAGCGGATTTACCTCATGAAATACATTACTTGATTTCTTGACTGATGCATCCATGAGTGTTGATGGTAGATCCTAGCAAAATGAAGTCTTTGACAACTTCACTCTTTTCTCCATTTGTCTTGATGTTATTCACTGGTCCAGTGGTAAGGTATTTTCTTTTTTCCTCTTCTGTACATTAATGTGTAACCCATACTGAAGGCTGTTGTATTTAAATATTTATCAGTATTTTAAGCCCTCTTCATTTTCAGCAAGCTAGGTTGTATCATCCGCATATCGCAGGTTATTAATGAGTCGGAAGACCTGTTGCCATGTTCTTCTTCATATAATCCAGCTTCTCGGATTATTTGCTCAGCATAAAGATTGAATGTTGTTGTTGTTGTTGTTGTCAGGTGCCATCGAGTGG
>NW_006408972.1:22375-39009 GCF_000296735.1 Chrysochloris asiatica
CAGAGTGCTCCTTAGAGGCCAAGATGGCCAAACTTCGTCTCTCATACTTTCGACATATTGTCAGGAGGGACCAGTTGCTGGAGAAGGATATCATGTTTGGTAAGATGGAGGGTCAGAGAAAAAGAGGAAGACCCTCAACGAGATGGATTGGCCAGGTGGCAGCATCGACAGACTCAAGTGTGGCAACAGTAGTGAGGTTGGCCCAGGATCGGGCAGTGTTTCATTCTGCTGTGCACAGGGTCGTTTTGAGTCTGTTCTGACTCGATGGCACCTAACAACAACAATAGCGTTTCTTAGGAGTGGCTGGTGAATTTGAGCCACTGACATTGTGGTTCAAACTGACCTTGCAGTCCAGTGCGTTATCCCACAGTGCCACACCAGTACTCTTAGAAGAAGGGCAGGCCCTCCTTAAACAAAGGCAGAATCAAATGTCTCTCTTCACCCCAAACTCCTTGAGCAGCCTGAGGGGCTGCCTACCAGTGGCTCCTGGCAAGCTGAAAGGCATCCACCAGGTCTGAGAAAGGAGAGTCCCCACCCAGCAGTACTTCATTCAGTAAGTATGTCATCCGCTAAGATGCACTCACATAATCAATTCCCTTCATAGGAAAAAGGATAGATCTTTGTCATTTTTCATAACAGAAAAGATTCAAATGGTCTAGGATGTCATGTTAATTGGATCCATAGTCAACACTCATGGAAGTAGCAGTCATGAGAGCAAATGCCATACTGCACTGGGCAAATCTCCTGCAAAGACCTCTTTAAAATGTTAAAGAGCAGAACTGGCTTACAAGCTTTCAAGAGGGAGCCTAGTACCAGAGGGTACAGGGGAAGGTAGACTCTCCACTGAGTGGTTTCCAACCTGTCTGGAGGGGGCTGGTGAAGGGAGATGGAGATAAGACTCTTGTGGTTCAATAGTGAATAATTGCTATCAGGACTGACTATGAGTGTTGCAAATGTAAAGGTAGACGTTTTGTAACAAAGAGGGGAGTAGCTGATCTTGCAGTCCAGGAGCGGAGGACCATGGGACCATCAAGGGAGAAGAGTGGAGTGCAGGACCCCATCCAGAGAAGTAGTGATGTCAGAGATGGAGGCAGAGATGATGAAGTGGAGAGATGGAGCGGCTGGGGACTCTGGACTCTGGGAGGGAGATAGTTTGTATGTTGATGGCAGGGGGCAGGCCTGCGGGATGTACCCTTTGGCTGTCTGGTGATGCATGCAGGGAATTGTAATCATTGCAATGAAACAAAATAAGATAGGATGAATGTAAAGCTAATGTTCTCCCATGAAAACTATCACATAACTCACAATAAAAACTTAAAAAAAAAATTTGAAGAGCAGCAATGTCAGTTTGAGACTAATTTGTGCCTGACCCAAACCATGGTATTTTCAACCACCTCATATGCATGTGAAAGCTGGGCAATGGATAAGGAAGAATGAAGAAGAATTGGTGCCTTTGAGTTATGACACTGTCTAAGAATCTGAATATTCCATGAACGACCAGAAGAATGAACAAATGTGTCTTGAAAGAATTCCAGCTGGAATGTTCCTTAGATGCAAGGATGGTGAAACTTTGTCTCACATACTTTGGATGTGAGGACCAACTCCTGAAGAAGAGCGTCATGTTTGGTAAAGTAGAAGGTCAGTGAAAAAGAGGAAGGTCCTCAATGGGATGGATTGGCATAGTGGCCCCAACAAAGGGCTCAAACATAGCAGCAACTGTGAGGACAGTGTAGGACCAGGCAATGTCTAATTCTGTTGTCCATAGTGTCACTATGAGATAGAGCTGACTCAGTGGCATCTAACACCACCACTGTATAGTGTATACGTAAAGGAATAAATTGGGCTCAAAAATACTAACAACTGTGAGGATGGCGCAGAACCTGGCAGTGTTCCATTCCATTTTACATAAAGTTGCTATGAGTTCTGGATGGCTCATCCTCACAGGGGTTAGTGGTAAGAAGGACAAGGAAGAGGAGAAGCAGAGTCAGGGTCATGGATTCCCTAGCACAAGAGAGTCTGCCCTGAAAGTCCATGTCCCTGCAACTCCACTCCCACCCACCCCTAACTCTGAATAGCACCTTTTGATTTTGGTGAATCTGATCCTGAGTGTGGCCAAGTTTGTGGCCAAAGTCCATTCCCTGCAGCCAGCCCTCTGAGTCCTGGGAGGTGAGATCTTACCAGGACCAATAAGCAGACTGCATTGGGCAACTACAATCTCGCATGCTTTGGGGTTGGCAAATGTCCCCAAGGGGACATGTGTGGCTGGCACCACCAGGAAGCCACTGAGTATGGACAGCCATGTGAAGTGGGCATTAGCAGTGATCATTTCAGCTTCTGCTACTGATGTTTAGATACTTCCCTGCTCTGGTAGATTGCTCTTCATCTTCCCACTTATGGCCACCTGTCCTGGTTTTCCAGGACAGATGGCCCATGGAAACCAGAAATGCTGTTGGGTGGGATGTGGGCTGGGTGTAGGGTGATGTTCATCAGCAAATCAATGGAAATGTTGCCACACAATATATGTACTGTTCAATAGTTAAAAGAAATGAATAACATGTTTACAGCAACCTGGATGAATTTCAAAAATATTATGATAAGCAATATAAAACTCAAGAAAAGTTGAATCTAATGTATGTTGTTGTTAAGTGCTATCGATTCAGTTCCAACTCATGGCGACCTTGTA
This sequence comes from Chrysochloris asiatica, assembly GCF_000296735.1. Taxonomy (NCBI): domain Eukaryota; kingdom Metazoa; phylum Chordata; class Mammalia; order Afrosoricida; family Chrysochloridae; genus Chrysochloris; species Chrysochloris asiatica. The sequence goes on from NW_006408972.1 coordinate 25,059, forward strand.
TAAGGTTTCCAAGGAGTGATTGGTGAGTTTGAACCACCAACCTTGTGGTTCAAACTGACCTTGCGGTCCAGTGCTTTCTCCCACAGCGCCATATAGTGATGGAGATTTTCCTAGGATAAGGGGTGGTAGAATGGGAAAGGGTACAAGGGAAGTCTTTGGAGTGATGGAAACATTCTTTATCTTGATGGAAACATTCTTTATCTTATTTTTTGTTGTTGTTAAGTGCTGTTGAGTTGATTCCGACCCATAGTGACTCTGTATAGGGTTTCCAAGGAACAGCTGATGAGCTTGAACCACTGACCTTGCAGTTCAAACGGCTTTGCAGCCTGGTGCGTTAATCCATAGCGCCACACCAGGACTCAGATTGTGGTTATAAGAGGATAAAAATTTGTCAAAACATATCAAACTGTACATTTCAAATGGGTACAATTTATGGAATGAAAATTATACTTCAGTGAAGTTTATTTTTAAAAAATCCTAACCCCAAAAAGGAGCTCTGGTAGCACAATGGGTTAAACTCTGGGTTGCTAACCCAAATGTCAGCGGTTCAAACCCACCAGTCACTCTGCAGAAGAAAGACAAAGCAGTGCGCTTCCATAAAGATTTACTGCCATGGTGCAGCTCTATTCTAAGCCATAGGCTCGCTGTGAGTTGGAACCAACTTAATGACAATGCTTTGTTTTTTTAGATTAACAACAACAACAAAAATTACTCTGACTATCAGTCTTAGAGGAAATCCAACCAAATGTCCCATAGGAATGAGGATGGTGGAACCGTGCCTCACTTACTTTAGACAGGTCATCAGGAAAGGTCAGTCTCTAGAAAATAGGACATCATGTTTGACAAAGACACAATGGATCAACAATGGACTCAAACATACCAGTGATATTGAAGATGATGCAGCTCCAGGCAATGTGATGTTCTGTTCTACCTAAGGTCATCATGAGATAGAGACACCTCGGCAACCCCTAACACGATTCTCCTCCCAGAGGGCTTAGCACTGTGTGAGGCTGCTATTGAATAGCTGAAGAACCTGTAGCTCCGGGGTCTCCCTGAGGGAATTTCTGGGGAGCATGAGGAGTCTGTCAGTCCGCCCCCAGTTGACAGCAGTAACCTTCAGAAGCTGCTGTTCATCTTGAGTTAATATCATCGCTAATGGTTTCAGTGCTGAGTGGAAACAACATATATGTGCTAATCACTCTTGGCAGGCAGAACATTCATGAGACTTGAGGAAAGGAGGAGAAAGGGTGCCCTGTAGACTGGTTCTGTTTACCACCAGGGCAGAGAGACAGCTGGTTTTCACTCCCCCTTAGTCTTTTTTAGCCTTTTCCTTGGTGCATACCTTGACCACCATTATAGATCATTTCCGAATCTGGGAGAATGTTTACAATGATCCATTGGTTTCCCGTGATCCATTGGCTCAGGTCACAAGATCATCCACAGACTTTAGGGAAACGAAACAAGGAGCCAGATGCACCCACCTACTCCAATGCACTTAAATGTCAACACCATGGTGTGAGACAGTGGTTCTTAAAGTGTGCATTGAAACACACCTTCCAATGTTGAACTTGGAGGAGCACTTGAAGAAACAAACTCAAAATAACATGGAAGTCAGTGCTAACCACATGTTGATCTCAGTGTCCACCACCCATCTGTCAGTGTGTGGCATTGTCCACTTTACCAACCAGGATGACCTTTTCTAACAACTGATCTTTCTGATAAATTGTCCAAAGTAAACAAGTCAGAGTCTCATCCTCTTCACCTCTAACAATTTCTACGGCTGACACATGGGAGGTGTACAAACGTTACTTTCTTCTCCCACCCTTTCTTTCTCATCAACACCATCACTGTTCTGGCTGTAGCTGTAGAGAAAGTGGCTTGCCTGACTCAAGGTCCAAGGTGGCCTTCAACCATGAAAAGTAAATAAACCTATTCCTACCAAGTCAATTCCTGCAGGGCTCCCAGGGTTGTAAATCTGTACAGAAACAGGCTATCACATCTTTCTCCCATAGAGTGGCTGGTGGGTTTGAACCAGCAACCTTTTAGGTCAGCAGCCTAGTGTTTAACCCACTGCGCCACAGGGTTCCCCTCCGCTTGCTCCCAGAAGTAGAATAACTCTCTCTCTCTCTCTCTCTTTGGTCCTGATCTAGGGCTTGGTCATTGAACGTCTGGGACGGAGACCTCTCCTCATTGGTGGCTTCGGGCTGATGGCTCTCTTCTTTGGGATCCTCACCATCACGCTGACACTGCAGGTGAGGGCATGTTCTGTCACACCTGGATAGAAGTCAGCAGGCAGCTGGCTTTTCAGCTTCAGCACTGTGGAGGGTCCCTGTTGTCTACAGACCCCTCTTGGATATGGTTCTCCCAGGGACATCTCAGCTGTAGTCCTCTAGTGGTCTCAGGGAAGAGGGTTTGGGGAATAAGTCTTTGGCTATGAAAACAAGAGGCTTATACTCTGGTCCTGTCACAGCCCACTCATGAGCAAAGTCTCAGTTTACCCATCTGTGGAATAGAGGAGACAGCACTAGGTGAGCCCCAAGATGTCCTTTTCAGCTCACACATCCCAGCCCAGGGTGGAGAGGTCTTGGAAGGCAGCCTAGGGCCAGATTCTAGCTTAGTACACATTTTTATGTTTGTAATAGCTTTGCCTGGGTTTCAACCCTGACTTTTCCCCATGTACTTGCTGTGAAATATTTGACAAGTCACTCAATCTCTCTGCACCTCAGGGCCAGATCTCTAAATTGGGCACAACTGTCCTTGTACCCAGAAGTGCTGATGAGGTAAAGATGACAAGATGTACTTAGAGTGCTAAGAAATGTCCCTAGCATGTCACAAGTATTGAGTGAATACATGTATTATGTGTGTGCCCGGGTTGGAGGTAGGGGGTGGGAGCAGGGATGAATCCTTAAGGAATTAGCATCTTTTCCTGCTATAAAGATGAGGACACTGAGGCATGACCAGAAATGAACAAGCTGCCCACATCTGACAGCTTGTAAATGGCAGAGCTGGGAGTAGATCTCAGGATCCTGGGGTCCAAGCCCCACATCCTTTCCCAGAGCCTCTCTGCATTGGTCAGGACAATATGTATTCACGGAGCATCTTCCCTGAGTCTCACACTCACCTCTGAATTGAGAGACGCATGAAGCAAACTTCCAGCAGTCAATAAATCTCTGCTTTTTCCAAAAAAAAGGAATCTCACGCTGGAAAGTTACTTCAATGTCCCAAACATTTCTACAAGAAAGCAACCTAGCGATGGCAGCATCAGGTAAACAAGAACTGCCCTCCAAGCAGGTGATGTGTGTGGTGAAAACATCTCCCCTCCCAAGAGTCAGCTTCCAGGTCAACTGGGCAGAGCTGGCTGACCAGACTCCCTGGGTTGACCGAGCTGGGTTTTTGAAAGTTCCAGGGAAACCTGGTGGGTGATGTCTCAGGGCATTGTCTTTCTGCATCAGTGTCAGATGTTCAAAGGGGCTTCCTGGAATAGGTGAGCCCCACCTAAGAAACAAAAATACAATTACCACCAAGTCAACTCAGACTCATGATGACCCCGTGTGTCAGAGTAGACCTGCAATGTGCTCCGTAGGGTTTCATGGTTGTGACCTTACGGAACCAGATTGCCAGGCCTTTCTTCCCATGCACTTCTGGGTAGACTCGAACCTCCAATCTTTCCATTAGTCACTGAGTACTTAACCATGTGCACCACCCAGGGACTCTATCTAGGCATGAGTTTCCTGGGCTCTAGATCCTTTCACCGTCTGTCCCAGCCTTGCCCCTCACGGCACCCCAGAGCCCAGCCCAGCCCCGCTCGCCATCAACTCAAAGTGCTGGTACTCAGCCAAGGAGGTTGTAAACCCAGGAAGCCCCAGATGCTCTTGGTACCTCCTCCTCCAGGAAGCCTACCTCATCCTCAGGTTAGGGGAGGGGCTCTCCTCTGTGATGTCTCCGGGCCTCTTCTCTCCCCCAACAGATCGTGAGTCCTGGAGGATGAGGGTACTGCCTTGTCTTCTCTGTATTCCACCCTCTGTGTCCAGTGCTGGCCTCCAGGGGGAATGAATGAATGACTTAGTGAAGAAGTGAACCATGCAGTATGCAAGGGTCTGTGAAGCTCCCCTCAACCCAGGCTAGAGCTGCTTGACCTCAGCATGGGAGGGATGAGGAGGGAGTCACCTCTGTTCCCCTTGTACCCCATGCAGAGCTCAGGAAGCTCCCCTCCCAGCGAGCTCTCTTACCCATGTGTCCTTCCCTGGCTGAACCTGTCCCTGGGTTGCCTGTCCCTTCTTTTCCCACTTGGCTGATGTCAACTCAGTCTTGAGGAGTGAGAGCCGGGCCTCTGGAAAGGTCTCCCAGACTCACTCACTCCTGGAGTGTCCCTGCTACCCCAACCACAGCACCAGGGCCCCCTGATATCCCAGTCACAGCATAGGGGCTCCTGATACCCTGATCAAAGTTCTAGGGCCCCCTGATATCCCAGTCACAACATAGGGGGCTCCTGATACCCCAACCACAGTGCTAGGGACCCCTGATATCCCAGTCACAACATAGGGGTTCCTGATACCCCAGTCACAGCACTGGGAGCCTCAGCTACTGTAGGATAGCACTGGGGGGCCCTGATACTCCAATTGAAGAACCGAAACTCCATATGCTGATCAGCAGAAACCAAGTCTGGAGCACTGGCCCACCGGGACAAGTGGCTGGTTTGGGTGGTTAGGTGTCATCGAGTCAGCCCCAACATGCAGGGTAACCCCAGGCACAAAGGGCTAAAGCAGTGCCTGGTCATGTGTCAGTTCTATGAGGGGTTGCAGGTGGGACCTCTGGGATCCACAGGATTTTCACCAGCTGAGTTTCAGAAGTAGATCTCCAGGGCTTTCTTCCTGGTTTTAGTCTGGAAGCTCTGCTGGACCCCGTTCAGCATCATAACAACACACCGGCCTCCACAGACAGACGGCAGTTGTGCATGAGGAGCACTGGGCAGGACTCGAACCTGGGTCTCCCACATGCGAGGCAGGAATTTAATCACTGAGCCACCCATGTGCCCCTAGACAAGTTACTGAAGGGCATTAACTTGTCACGGGGGCAGGGGTGGGGATTTTGGGGGTGGGCTGTTGTTGTTGCTGAAAGTACCGTCCAGTCGGATCCAACCCAAAACGACCCTGTACAGGGTTTCCGAGGAGCAGCTGGTGAGCTTGAACCGCCAACCTTGCAGTTTAAACGGCTTTGCAGTCTGATGTATTAACCCACACCAGGACTCTGATTAGTAAAAGACATTTTGTAAATAAAATAATGACTGTAGAAATGTCTTTCATGTTGCCTGCTGCTGAGTAATGCCTCAATCAAGGCGAGTTATTCATTTATTTACCACTTGCTGTATGCAAGGGACTACGTTCAACTTTTTGATCTTGATGTTTAACCCTCACATGACTCAGAGCAGCCCTATCAGATGGAAAAAAGCCCCGTAAGGTTCTCAGGGTTTGCAAGCAGATGGAATGACTTTGGGATAACATCAGGCTCCTTTTGATGGAGCGAAAGCTGGACTGGATGGAGCCCAGAGGTGTAGGGTGGCCTATCCTGGGTCTCACAGATGGCTGCGGGGAAACGGCTTCCTCACCGGCTCACCTTGATGTTCTCTCATAGAACAGCCAATCCTGGGTCCCTTACCTGAGCATCGTGTGCATCCTAGCCATCATCGCCTCCTTCTGTAGCGGACCAGGTAAGGCGCCTCCCCTTCCTCGGGTCCAGCGGTTCACAGGACCACTGAGTAGAAGAGCCTGGATCTACGGAGGCTCCTGGGAGGGAGTTTCTCATCGTCCCTCTGTCTTGTTTCCAACCCTTGGAGGGTGCACGATGTACTCACTTCAAGAGGAGGGGTCGTCACTGTTGTTGTTAAGTGCTGTGGAATCAGTTCTGACTCATACTGACCCTATATAGAGTTTCCAAGGAGAGACTGGTGGGTTTGAACTACCAACCTTGTGGTTAGCCATGCAGTGCTTATCCTACTGTGCCACCCTGGGACTCCTAAAGAGGAGTTGTTGTTGTTACGGTTGTTAAGTGCTGTCAAGTCGATTCCCACTCACAACCACCCTGTATAAGATTTCCCAAGAGCGGCTAGTGAGCTTGAACTGCTGACCCTGAAGTTCAAACCGACCTTGCAGTCCAGCACATTAACCCACAGCGCCACTCCAGCATATGACCATATTCAACAATACAACCGTGACTATCACAATTAGCACTGTGAGAACCACAAACCAGATTCTGCAGGAGTTTTGGGATGAATCAAAGACACACAAGTTTTATACTCTGTGCCTTTGAAAAGTTACAGTTTCATGTGAAAACTCTACAAATAGTAACAGTTGTTGCCACACCAAACAAAATTCCAACATCCACTGTCAACAAGAGGATCCAGCTTACCCAGAGGGCTTCCGAGGCTGTAAACCTTTACAAAAGCAGACTGTCCATGTTTCTCCTGTGTGGGTTCTCAAGCAGCCCACCATGTCCATTAGCAGCTGAGCACTTAACCATTGCACGACCAGAGTAACCCACATGTGCAAAGTGTAACTGCTCCCTGGGGTTTTCAAGGCTGTGAGTTTTCAGGGTCAGATCTTTCTTCTGAAATACCTCTAAGTGGGTTTGAACCACCACTCAAGAGCTTACCCAGGGGCACCTATTAATAATCGTTCAGGTCTAAGGTTTACCGAGCACTGCCTACAAGCTATACTGAGTCCTGCGCCTGCCCTGTGTTAACTCATCCAAGGCTCATGACAGCCCTAGGAGGACACAGACAAGGGCTGGAACTTGCCTGGGGGCAGAACAAGTGGGAAATAGAGCCTTCCCGACCCAGCTTCCCACCCACCAGGTTATATGGTGTGTGTGAGGTCTGGAACATTCTGAGCCCAGCCTAGGTGTTGTTCCCCACCTGGGATTTACCTCTGGTCCCCATTCTGCCATTTCCTAGCTGTGTGCATCAGTGGAAAAATCGCCTTCTCTCTGAGGGCCTCTGTTTCCCCTTCGGTTAAGTGGTAAAGGTGGAATTAACTGAGGACGCTGATGTTTCTGGGCTCAGTGTCTGGGTCCAGCAGGGTCTCCCACTCAGAGGCCGAGGAGTGTGGCAATGAAGAGGTGCCGGGTTCAGGGAGGCTAGAGCTCTCCTTGAGCTGATGTTGGTGGTTCTTCTGGATTTCTGTTTCTTATTGATGAAACCCACACTGTTTCTGTATCAGAACCAACAGAACCAAACTGCTGGGTTTTCCTCTGCATTGCTGATTCCATGGGCTGCCATAGTCACGATCGGTCACATTTGTCATGGATGTTTTTGTTCCCATATGGGACATCTGGGTGTCACATTGAAATGCTGGGGACAGGAGGTTTACTGATACTGGGGAAAATTCATAGACACACACACATGCACACACACGCTCTGGGCTGGGATCGTGGTCAGAAGGGCTGGAGGAAGAATAAATACCTCTTCGCAGGTAGAATCGCAAATTAACAGGATCCAGGAAAACATAGCACAGCTGACAATAGAATCATGGACCCAAAAGACTGTGAGCTGTTTGGACCTCTGCACTGCCAACTCCAGGAACAGCATTCACACCAAGTCCTTGTAACCACTGTCCCCAGAGGTGTAGGGTCAATGGTCCTGTGCAAGGCCTGGGATACCACAGTGGGCTGAATTGTGTCCTCCTAAAAGATACCAGGAGTCCTCATGTGGCACTTTGGGTTAATGTGCCAGACTGCAAAGTCATTTAAACTGCAAGGTCGGTGGTTCAAGCTCACCAGCTGAGCTTGGAAACCCTATACAGGGTTGCTATGGGTCAGAACTGACTCGACAGCACTTTACTACAACAACAACAACAAAAAGGTACCGGGAAATGTGACCTTATTTGGAAATAAGATCTTTGCAGATGTAAATACGTAAGGATCTTTAGATGAGGAGACTTGTGGATGTAGACTGCTCCTAAATCCAATGATAGGTGTCTATTTAAAAAAAAAAAAAAAAGAAAGAAAGAAAAGAGCTGCCCTGTGAGCCAGCCATCCTAATCTTTGGACCAGATTTAACACACAAGGTGTCTTTAAAAGTCAGGTAGCACGTAAGTACATAAAACCCTACTGCTCTCAAGGTAATTCCGACTCCTACTGACCTTATGGAATCCTGGTATGGTACGACAAGATAACGCACTAGACTGCAAGGTCAGTTTGAACAGAAAGGTTGTTGGTTCAAACCCACCAGCTGCTCCTCGGAAACCCTATATAGGGTCATCAGAACCAACTCAACAGCATTTAGCAACAACAACTGACCCAATAGGACAAAGTAGAACCACTCCTAGGGGTTCTAAGACTATAAATCTTTATGTGGGCAGACAGCCTCCTGCCTCCTCTTTCTCCCATGGAGTGGCTGGTAGGTTTGGACCACCAACCTTGTGTTAAACCCTCTACACCACCAGGGCTCCTACATACATAAAGGATGTTATTTTATTCACTAAACATTCCCATTGTATACTCTGATCATTGCATTACTGACACTAACATCTTACAGAGGGATAACCACATAGCTAGGGCTCCTAGATTCAGACGATGGTATAGAACAAGGGAGATCATTGCCGATGTCAGATGGCTCTTGCTGAAAGCAGAGAATCCCAGAAAAATGTTTACCTGTGCTTTATTGACTACACAAAGGCTTTTGACTGTGTGGACCATGACAAGCTATGGACAACATTGTGAAGTAAGATTATTCCGGAACACTCAATTGTGCTCTTGAGGAACCTGTACATAGACCAAGAGGCAGTTGTTGAAAGCAAACAAGGGAACATTGAATGGTTTAAAATTAGGAAAGGTGTGTGCTAGGGTTGTATTCTTTCACCATACTTATTCAATCTGTTTGCTGAGCAAATAATCCAAGCTGGAGTATATGAAGAAGAATGTGGCATCAGGATTGGAGGAAGATTCGTTAAGAACCTGTGGTATGCAGATGATACAACTTTGCTTGCTGAAAGTGAAGAGGATTTAAAATACTGATGACGATCAAAGACCACAGCCTCTGGTATGGGTTGCATCTCAATTTAAAGAAAACAAAACTCCTCACCACTGGACTAATAAATAACATCCATGTAAATGGAGAAAAAATTAAAGTTATCAAAGACTTCATTTTTCTCAAATCAACCATCAACTCTCATGGATGCAGCAGTCAAGAAATCAAACTGTATATTGCATTAGGCAAATCTGTTGCACAGATTCAAGAACAAAGATGTCAGTTTGAGGACTAAGGTGCATCTGACCCAAGTTACCATAGTTTTAATAACCTCATATGCACGTGAAAGTTGGACAATGAATAAGGAAGACTGTAGAAGAATTGATGCATTTGAATTGTGCTATGGGAGGAGAATATTAAAAGTACCATGGACCACCAAAAATAAAACAAACAAATCTGTGTTGGAAGAAGTGCAGCTAGAATGCTCTCCAGAAATCAGAATGACCAGACTTCGCCTCTCATACTTTGAACATATTATCAGAAGGGGCGCGTCCCTGGGGAAGGACATCATGCTTGGTAAAGTAGAGGGTCAACCAAAAAGAGGAAGAGCTCCCAACAAGATAGATTGGCACAGTGGCAGCAGCAGTGTGAGGTTGGTGCAGGACCGGGCAGTGTTTCCTTCTGTTGTGCATAAGGTCACTATGAGTCAGTACCAACTCAACAGCATCTAATAACAACAACAACAACGGCCCCTGCTGTGGGGCTGTAGGATAAACACTGGACTGCTAACCACGAGGTTAGTCATTCAAACCCAGTAGCCACTCCTTGGAAACCCTATACAGGGTCACTATGAGTCGGAGCTGTCTCAATGACACTTGACAAGAACAATCCCCGTAACTATAAATTCTAAGTTAGTCATCAAAAACAAAACAAAACAAAAAACCCTCATTGTGGTCGAGTCCATTCCCACTGGCAGCAACCCAATAGGGCAGAGTAAAATTAAGCTGTAAGGTTTCTAGGGTGTCATCTTTAAGGGAACAGATCTCTAAGTATTTTCTCTATGGAGACACTTAAACTCATCTATGATTTCCCTGACAAAAAATCATCCAGCTTTGGCTTGATTGCTTCCACTGATGAGGAACTCATTAGCTTATGGAACCTTCAATTCTACGGTCCAAGGGCTAGCAAACAACCATCCATGGATCCAATTTGACTGTGGTCTGTGCTTGCACACTTCAGGAGCTAGAAATGATTTTTGCACTTTTTATTGTTGTTGTGATGTGCCGTGGAGTCAGTTCCGATTCATAGCGACCCTGAACAGTGTTTCCGAGGCTGTAAACCTTTACAGGAACAGAAAGCCTCATCTTTCTCCCGCGGAACAGCTGGTAGTTTCGAACTGCTGGCCTTGTGGTTCACAGCCTAATTCGTAACCACTAAAGGTGATAAAAGTAATGCAAAGCAAAAAGCCAAAGAAGAATGTGTGACAAAGACTCTGTAGCCATGATGTCACAAATGTTTACTATCTGGCCCTCCAGGATTGGTCAGCCCAACTCTAGTCTCTCCGCCCCACCCCCACCCCGCTCTGGCGGTGGAAGACTTTCAAGCATAAACGTGGTAGGTTGGATGTGCATGGACGCAATGAGGGTCCTGAGGAGGAAGACCTTTAGCCTGGCAGTGGTATCTGCCTCTCCCCATCTCCCACAAAGCGGCCCGTGGCCAGCATCCCTGACCTGCAAGGCCTCTTAGACCTTGCCTGTCTCTCCCAGCTGTTCTCCCAGTCAGAATAACAACCAAAACACCAAGCCAGCCATTATCCAGCCCTTTCTGAGTCACGGCGATCCTCCAGAGGTGTTTCAAGGCTACGGCCTTTCAGAAGCAGACCTCCAGGACTTTCTTCTGAGGAACCTCTGGATGGACTCAAACTGCCAGCCTTTCTGTTACCAGTTGAGTGCTTAACCGTTTGTGCCACTTAGGGGCCACCAGAAAGAACAATACTACACGCTGATATTGTATCATGTCTTCTTCACCCCCACTTCTTTGCCCTCCCCCGACTGCCAAATTGGACTCATCCATGTCAGTTTGAACTACAAGGTCAGCGGTTCAAGCTCACCAGCTGCTCCTTGGAAACCCTATACAGGGTCGCTATGGGTCGGAACCGACTCGACAACACTTCACAACAACATACACCTGAAGGTTTTTGCTGACTTAAACAACAAAGCTTTGCTGTTTGGGCTGCTCCCCAGTCCGAACCTGCTTACTCTGGTATTGATTCCTGATATGGGTTGGCTTGTGTCCAATGAAATGTGTCTACCTAATCCTGTGTGAAAACCTAATGAGGTCACATCAATGTAGAGTGGGGCCTAAACCTATCACTCCTGAGTGACAAAAGCAGCAGAGACCTTGGGACAAGTAAGCACAAAAAAGGGGACGTAAATGTCATGTGAAGATCGCCAAGGAACAGAGGACCTACAAAGAGATGGGGACCTTCCCTCAGAGCCAACTGAGAGAGCCTTCCCCCAGAGTCGGCGCCTGAAATCAAATTTGTAGCCACCTGAACTGTGAGAAAAGCAATGTATGTGAATTAAACTCCCCCTCTTGTGAAGTGTCTAGAGAACTAAAACAGACCTCTGCTTTCTTGTGACTGCCGAGCATGGTAGGTTTCCAGGACTTCGAGCTCTGAGCTCCCCACTCTGTCTGGAGGACTTCCTAAAGAGAAGATCTACGCCCCCTCCAAGCCCAGATCCAACTTCCCACCTTCACCCACCATTTGAAGACACAGGATTGGTCAGGGACGCGCTGGGACTGTAGGCTTTGAACACCACTTAAACTTGTATTGACAGCTGCACATCTTACAACCTGGGAACATTACCTGTCTAAGGGAGGCCACCATGTGGATTGTGAGATCTCCTATCCTTTCAAGTGAACAGAAAGGAGGCATCACTCTGGAAGGAGGACATGGAGATGAGAGACAGTCAGACATACAGACAGATGCTGAGAGCCTCCTCATTTTGGGTGTTGTTCAATCTTGAATAACAAAACCTATTCTCCCAGGAGAGGCAGCTTCCATGGTGAGCAGATAAATTAAGAAAGACTTGCCAGAGTTGAAGTTAGGTGAAAGAGAAAACACTCACACACAAGGAAGGCAGTTTCCTGTTACAGATTGTACGTGTGTGCCTAACCCCAAGGCAGTGGCAGACTAGTACAATAGATAAGGCACAGTATAAGAGCATTATCTCTGAAGTAGAAATCAACACCAAAGCATGCTACTTTGAAAAATCATATTACGCACTAGCTATGTGGAGTCCTGGTATGAAGCTGCAGGAACCCATTAGCTGATCCTTGGAAACGCTGTACAGGTTACTATGAGTTTGAACTAGCTCAATGGCTCTTAACAACAACAACAATGTGTCCAATAGAGGGTTAGCCAAACCTTCCATGAGACAGACAGACACAATAGACAGGACGAGGGGCTCAGATATACCCACAGTCATGGTGGTGCTGTTTGGTATGCATGGATCACCAGGAGCTGGAGCTGACTGTCATTGTTAGGTGTCATTAAGTAGATTCTGACTCCTAGCAACCCTGTGCACACTAGAAAGAAGCAATGCCTGGTCCCGCGTCATCTCAAAGTTGTTATGTTTGAACCCATTGTTGTGTTGGAGGGAGGGTGGTCTTCCTCTTTCCCTCCTACCTTCCACTTTTCCAAGCATGATGTCCTTCTCCAGGAAGTGGTCCCTTCTGATACTATGTCTGAAGTATAAGAGAGGAAGTCTCACCATCCTGGCTTCTAAAGAGCATTCTGACTACACTTCTTCCAAGACAGATTTGTTCTCTTCTGGCGGTCCATGGAACTTTCAGTATTCTTTGCCATCATCATAATTCAAATGTTGATTAGACAGCAAATAACAATACAATTAAGAACACCCCCTTATACATCTGGTGCTGTCATCTTTAAAAAGTCAATTCATCGTGGACTTTGGAGTCAGACTGGAGCACAAATCTTACTTCTAGCTTGTTTGGTTAGCCCTTGGAGGGTGGAGGGGCACATCCCATCTGTCAAATAAGTATGTACCAATGCCCCACTACGAAAGTGGACAATGAGGAATGAATGGTGTTCTTATGTAAAACACCTGGAGGAGTACCTGGCATGTGGCTGGCAGTCAATCAATGAAGGTGTGTGTCCCCCGCCTCCTCCTCTCCCATGTCTCCTTGAGGGAAGTAACATAGTAGATCCATGGGAAAGAAAGCTATAAGAATAACTGCTGTTGTTGTTGTTAGGTGCCATTGAGTTGGTACCAACTCATAGTCACCCTATGCACAACACAATGAAATACTGCCCAGTCCATAATCATTGACACATTTGAGACCATTGATGCTGCCACTTTGCCAATCCATCTCGCTGGCGGTCTTCCTCTTTTCCTCTGACCCTCCTCCTTACTAAATATGATATCCTCCTCAAATGACTGGTCCCTCCTGACAATATATCCGAAGTATGAGAGATGAAGTGTTCCTATGCTCTGTTCGAACAACTGCTTCTTGGTCCAGGTACAGATTCTCAGAAGTACAATTAAGTGTTCTGGAATACTCATACTTTGCAATGTTGTCCATAGCTTGTCATGATCCACACAATCAGAAGCCTTTGTGTAGTCAATAAAGCATAAGTAAAAATCTTTCTGATATTCTCTGCCTTCAGCCAAGATCCATTGGACATCAGCAATGATATCTCTCATTCCACGGCCTCTTCTGAATCCAGCTTGAACCTCTGGAAGTTCTCAGTCAATGTAAGATTGTAGCCGTTTCTGTATTACCTTTAGCAAAACTTTGCCTGCTTGAGATATCAAAGTGATTGTCCGATGATTTCCGCATTCTGTTGGGTCACCTCTCTTTGGAATGGGCGTAAACATTGATCTCTTCCAATCAGTCAGCCAGACAGTTGTCTTCCAAATTTGTTGGCAGAGATGAGTGAGTGCCTCCTGTGCTGCCTCACTT